>NW_023395531.1:0-61341 GCF_002127325.2 Helianthus annuus | reverse complement strand
AAGGGGGAGTTTGTTGGTGCACTTTGTGTCTGTACTTTGTCTATGTTTTGTAATGTATAAAACGATGTCTTTTGTCGGTTGTGTTTACGTCTTTTGTATGTTGTTTATGTGTTGTAATATGTGTTTGACCAAGTCAACCATCCTCCTGGTTTGACTTGGCCAAACATCAACACTTAGTGTTTTAAGTTCAACACTTAGTGTTTGAAAGATGTCATGCTTCGAAGGATGTCATCGAAGGTTGAATAGTATCCTTCGATGACCTAGATGTCCTCGAAAGATTATGGTTCGATGGATATTGATGGACCTCGAAGGATATACTATCCTTCGAGGTATGTTGAGATCCTTCGAAGTCTTTCGAAGATACTTCTGGTCGATAGATGATCCTTCGACCAGAACATTTATCCTTCGTGCATGTCAGTCTAGTATGGGTATATATATACCCATGAGGGTTTCACTTTACAACAAGTTCTACAAGTTCTGTGTAAGGTTGTTCAAGGTGTAGAGAGCTTTTGTGTGTGAAACCCAGGTCTGTAATAGAGAGCATTTCAGTTTGGTCAAGGTCTGTAACCGTGTCCACTGAAATACAAGAGAAAACTTTGATATCTTGCGTGTCTATCTTTCTCTTTGTAATCTTTGCTTTCATCTAAACTCCGGTTGCACTCTAGCTTGGATTCCGCACTTGCTAGAGTGTTGAACATAACAAGGAATAGGTTAAACCTCAACCTCCGAGGGACCTACAATAAGCATCAGACCTAGTCACTTGTGGAGGTATACTCTCAGTAATGGGTGATAGAGAGGAACTGGTTTATGTCTGTGCAATATCAACTGCATGCAACAGGGGTATTATTGATTGTGGCATTATGATTGGTGAGGGTATGGGTGTTGAAAGTGACATGTCCTTGGGATCAGGGCTGTGGAAGATAGATCCGAGTGGATCCAGAGCTTCATAATTTGGTGTCCCTGTGGTTACAACCTAATCCTTTTGTGAAGATGCAGGAGGAGTTTGAGGCTGGGGTTGAGATCTTTCTTCCAACTGATGTGAGGAAGTAGCAGCAGTGGTTATTGGTGACTTTTGTGCTGCCACTAGCATTATCTCTGGGATCTCATCTTCCAGAGATGCCTTTGATTTGGGTTTGGTGGGTTTTCTGGATGTTTTGTTTTTGTCTTTTTGGTGGCAGGTGTGGGTTTCAAAGCAGTGGGTGTGCTGCTTTGATCACCTGGAGCAGTGGGCTCAGCAGAGGTTGCCTGAGGGTCAGTGGCAGTTTCTAAAATCTGCTTAGGCACCTTTGCTTTTAACTTTATTGGTGCCATCATTCTTGAAAATGTTTCAATTGTTAAACAGTTTATTTTGAAAGAGACACCTTGTTTGGGCAAATCTGCATCTTTCTCAACAAATTTTTGTTCAAAATAGTAGCTTAGAAATCTTGGAAAGAGCAGAAATGCGTTATTATCAACGTTTTTTACCAAATCATCAAATATTTCCTGGGAGTAATTATAGTTTTTATCGTTTAAAATTGCATACCCCAGGCATTGGATTTTTGTTGGTATCTCATTAAAAGACGTTGTTTTATTAGAAACACACATTAGTAGTGTGTGAAATAAAAATCTGGGTGCAGAAGGGAAATAACCCTTTTGTAGGGTATCCCTATTCGGTTGTTCTGCATAGCCCCTGTTCATGAAATCCTTTTTCAACTCGTCTTTAGTAAATGAGGTTTTTCCTTTCAAATCATCGAGTTTAAAGATTTCAGAGATGGATTTTGGAGAGATTTGTACCTTCTTACCCTGTATCGAGGAGTTGATGGCTGTGATGATATCTCCTTGTTTTTCAAGGGTGGCAATTTTCCAGAACTCTCTCTGGGTATCAAGGTAAATGGGAGCGTCTGCTGTTATCAAAGTTTTGTACTTTGACGCCGATAGGATGTCAATGATGGAGTCAAAGGTGTGGTTATCGGTAGGTTTTGTGAGTATACCCACATAGTTGTGTGGAGCTTTGTAGCGAATCTCCGTGGTTTCAGCGGCCATTTGAGTGGCATCTGCTGTGGTGGAGGAAGAAGATGGTTTTGATTTTGACTTCGATTTTGGTTTCGTCATTTTTGATGAAGAAGATCGAAGAAGGTTTTTGGAGTTATGAGAGGGAAACTGCTTTGTGAAGAGAATGTTTGGAATTCAATTCGACAGTAAAACCGTGTTTGGGTATAATCAGGGTTTTATTTAGGGAAAAGGTGAATGCTGATGTGGGAGCGGTTATAATGATCTGACGGCTAAAAACTGACCACGTGCCAACCCCTGATATAATGGTAAATAATGGAGGACAGTTGTTTTGACAACTACTGATGGAACAATCATCAGTAGTTACAACGGTAATGAAATGAAATAGTGGATGTATCAGTGGATGTAACAATGATTTTAAACATCAGTGTTTTTGGAAAAGCAGAGGTTGACTCTTAACAGTGGACAGGCTTTAGAGAACAGATGTTGAGGCACAACAGCATTTCAGGTACAACAGTGGTAGAAAATAAAATGAAGACTTTTGTTGCAACAACTGATAGTGCAGCAGTGTTTTAACTTTTTGACAAACAATGTTAGCATCTGCTTGTTCAGATGTAGAAATTGATTTTGTTTTGTGAAGGCACAATATCTTATCTAACATCTGTTGAGCACCTGAGATGCTATTCTTAACAAAATACATTTTAGGTGTAAATTATCAAGACTAATTGCCAGCAGTTATCAACAGAAATTTTGTTCAAGGTTTTGCCCAATGTCCATTATTTAGACAATGGTTTAGCATTCCAGATGATGAAGACATTTCTACTTAAGCTGCTCATTTTGTGTCTAATTACTTGAACTAGAACATGAGTATCTCAGTAGTCTAAATCAATTTGCAATCAATTTATGATCTGTGAAAACCAAACTTGAGCATAACATGACCTTGATATATGTGCCATTTCCTTTTGACCAGATTAGGATAGTAATTTTACACAAAAACAAGTAAATTACATCCTGACCAGAGATGAACTTTTACTATAAAAAATGAGTAGAAGTACAGAATATATTATAAAAAGTAATATATCTGGTTTTATTAAGAAGAAAAACACCTTTGAAAAATTAAAGGAAGTTTTGAAAATCAACAAAAGGATCTGATAGCTTTACAACCGTGTTCATGATCATATCATTCTCAAGTTATTTTGACCATTGTTTGGGGTCATTTTCTTGTCAATTGATTGTAAATTCTTCTTTTAAGGACAATCACTGGAGATGCCGTAGTTACCTGAACAATTCCTGGATTGATGAAAGCACTCAGTTGCATGATGACCACTGTTTACCCCAATTTTGACCTCAGAAGTGTTTCATGCTTATACTCTTTTTCTTTTGGATTCAAAAGTTTTGAGATAACCAGACTTTGAGATTTGTTTATTTTTTTTTCCTTTTTAGCCTTCCCATTCATGAGTGTGGAAATACTCACTGAGATGGAAACTTAATCCAGAATCATTTTGAAGTAATGTTTTGAGAAATCTGGCAACATTTGTCCATGTTTTATTACCAGATCTCACATCACATATGATTAGGACAGTTTTGACACCTTATTTTCTTAATGTGTTTTGACAAAGTTATTTTGGTCCTATTGAGGATTCTCAACCTGCCTTTGAACACATAAGAATTTTGACTAAAGTTTTAATTCCCTCTTTCTTTGTTAGCAGAACACTAGTGTTTAGATGAACATAGGTTTAGCTGAACAGAGGTGCATACTTTAGGGTAAAATGTAAAAACATCACAAATTTCATAACAACAGTTGAAATCAATTTTGAAACTAACAAACGATCCCATAATTTAACAGATATTTTTCAGATCTGAAAACTATGAGTGACTTGTGCATGATATCACTTGTTGTGTGAAATTTGTGTGTCATATGACATCTTGGTTGTTTTACAGAGTTTCTGATTAACCATTTTGATCATGATTCACTTGTTACTCTGTTTTTCAACTGAATACAACCAACCACAGTATCAATGAATTGTGAGCTGAACTGTTATGTCAAATTGATTGTTAGATCGAATTTGACTGTCCAAGCTCTGATACCAATTGTTAGGATCCGAGGCTCTCATGATTGTGTTTGTTTGTATGAACTTGACAGATCAATGAATATGTAATAATGTAAAGTGCAGCGGAAATGGATACAAACTGTATAAACACAATCAAGGAAGAAAATAGTTTGATAAACAAGTGCTTTTCATTGAGTCGAAAGATTGAAAATACAAAGCAAATGATTACAGCATGTTTACATAAACTAAGCTCCCCCTCAGCCAGATACTCCAGGGTTGGTTGCACAAGATGAAAGGATGAATTGAGGAGAAGAAACTCACTCAAAACGATCAAATATAACAGTACAGAGTAGTGTCATATTTATAGGCAAACCAAACTACTGATGTACCTCAGCTGACGTCACCATGATAGTGACATCTAACGACCTAACAAACTATAAACACTGATCTATACAAAACTACTGATGTCTAACAACTGATTGATAATACAATACAAAACAAGTCTAACACTGTTCACGTTCCACTGTTGTAGCCTAAGCACTGGTTACTTGAATCATCAGTGCTTTCTTCAAAAGGTGATCAGTCTTTGAATGAGCAGTGCTTGAATCTTCAGCAGTACTTATGAGACAGCAGTAGATAGAGCTCAGTGTTTGCCTTCAGCAGTCTTTAAGAGTATCATCAGTGTTTAGTTTCATCAGTTGTTGTAGTGAGCAGCACTTAAGATTCATCAGCTGTTAGAATATCACTGTCAAGGGGAAAACAGAGAGTAAACTGCTGCTTATTGATAGTCCACTGATGTGACCCGGTTTTGGCTTTACATTATCTGTTCCTCTGTTAGGGTTCAATCCCAACAGCGCCAGAGGGTTGACCTCTGGAGCTTAGGCTCCTAGAGCTCATCGCGCCAGCCGCGGTGAACCTCCCACTTATCGAATAAAGTTCTTCCATAGAGTCAATAACTACTACAAAGTCTTCTAAACTAAGTTGTCGAGAGTGAGCCGTACCTTTGCGCGAAGCAGCATCAGGCGCTGCAACACTCGCTTCCGCCTTCTTGGGGCGCAACCCCCCAACAACACGGGCCGTGTCCAGCCTCTGTTTCCATATTTATTTTTGTTTTCTGGTCCCGAGATTCGGTTGTGGTCTGTTGAGTGATCCCTATGGATCAATACTAAGGAGGCTACAACTACACCTATGAGGAGGATGATTATATGAGAGACTATTGCACTAATTGTGGTAACCCGCACTTGGTACAATGTTGTAACTTATTTCAACCATCCAATTCATACAACTATTATGAGGAGCCCAGGTACGAGCCATCGACTTCATACACATCCTATGAAGACCAAAGGTATGAACCTTCCCCCTCATATTCATATTTTGATGAACCAAGGTATGAGCCTTCATACTCATACTTTGAGGAGTCAAGATATGAACCACCACCTTCATACTCTTATTATGAGGAACCATGGCGTGAACAACCCACCTCATATGAGTACTATGAAGAACAACATTACGACCCTTATCCATCATATGCTTACAATGAAGAACAATGGTGTGAACCATCTACTTCATATGAGTACTATGAGGGACCAAGGATCGAACAATCGGATTCAAGCTTTGAGGATCCCGATCCTTTCTCTATCACCGAAGTGGCCGATAGGATAATAGAAAAACTTAAAACTATCGAACGATACATAAAAGAATCTCGCGCAAGGGAAGAGGAATCCCGCGTGAGAGAAGAATTAAATAAAGAAACGATAGTTGAAGAGTCAAAAATGGAAGAGCAATTAAGTGAAAAACCGAGACATGAGTTAAACAACGAAAGAGGTGAGGCAGATAACGTTAAATTTCAAGAAGAGTCTAATTTTGAAGAAATTAATCTCTTGTCACCTTCTTTTGAAAATCATTGTTTAGTATTAACTCATGCTAAGTTTTTAAAAGAGCTAAACACTAACGCAAAAATTGAGGAAATGGTAAGTGTTAAGTTAACTAATGATCAAACTTCGCTAATAAAAGAAGACCCTTTTGAAATCAACATTACACCGGTTCCATGTTTTTTTTTTCAAAATTCATTTATTTGTAACGTCACCATTGATAAGGATCTTTGTGTTAACATAATGCCTAACTACATTAAAAAAATTGAGTATTAGTGATTTTGCTCCACTTCAAATACCCATTTTTCTATCCAATGGGAAAACAATAAAATCAATCGGTGTAGTTGAGGATGTCTTGGTTCAAACAAATCAAATGGTAATCCCAACCGACTTTGTCACCCTCGATGACGCTCCTCTTGTGTTGGGAAGACCTTTTGTAAAAACTCACGAAGCTTTGAAAAACCGGAAGTTTAATAATCTACCTCTTCAATTAGGGGCATTCAAAAGGAGCATAGATCTTGAGCGTTTAATGAAATATCCTTTTGGCAACAATGACCCCCTAATTGAAGATGAAGATGAGCCACCCGATACAAGTGAAAAGATTGACCACTTTGTTGAAGAAGAGGTCGCCATAGAACAAACCTTTAAAGTTCTTGATCAAAATGAGCCCCAAAATAAGGAGTCTCCTAAAGACCCGCCCCTTGAGCTCAAAGAACTTCCGAAAGGTTTGAAATATGCTTTTCTAGACAAAGATGGTAATTCACCTGTAATTATTTCGTCTAAATTAAGTAGTGTAGAAAAAGAAAAATTAATTAAACTTTTGAAAAAACATAAAAATGTGATCGCTTGGAAGCTTGTAGATATAAAAGGAATAAGCCCTTCCATGTGCACGCACAAAATTCTAATGAACGATGACTACAAATCAGTAATACAACCACAACGAAGAGTAAATCCAAACGTCCAATAAGTGGTTAAAAATGAGGTCATCAAACTACTTGACGCCGGACTTATCTATCCTATATCCGATAGTCCATGGGTGAGTCCCGTCCAAGTAGTCCCAAAGAAAGGAGGTATGACGGTAATAACTAATGAAAAGAATGAATTAATACCAACAAGAACCGTCACAGGATGGAGAGTATGTATAGACTATAGACGATTAAATGAAGCAACAAGGAAAGACCACTTTCCTTTGCCCTTCATTGATCAAATATTAGAACGACTATCCGGTCATAAATATTACTGTTTCTTGGATGGTTTTTCAGGTTACTTCCAAATTCCGATAGCACCTGAAGACCAAGAAATGACAACTTTCACATGTCCCTACGGAACTTTTGCTTATCGACGCATGCCATTCGGTCTATGTAATGCCCCCGCAACATTCCAATGTTGCATGGTGGCCATCTTCCATGACATGATAGAAAGGACAATGGAAGTCTTCATGGACGACTTTTCTATCTTTGGAGATTCATACAACCAATGCCTCGATAACCTTGAACGAATGCTATCCCGATGTGAGGAAACTAACCTCGCCCTTAACTGGGAAAAATGCCATTCATGGTAACAGAGGGAATAGTACTCGATCACAAGATTTCGAGCGAAGGAATGGAAGTTGATCGAGCAAAATTTGACACAATTTCTCGATTACCTCCACCATCCTCCGTTAGAGCAACCAGGAGTTTCTTAGGGCATGCCGGATTTTATAAACGGTTTATCAAAGACTTTTCTAAAATTTCAAGACCTCTAACAAAATTACTTGAAAAAGATGCGCCTTTCATCTTTGACAAGGATTGCAATCAAGCATTTCTAACCCTCAAGGAAATGCTAGTCAATGCACCTATCATGATAGCACCTGATTGGAAATTACCTTTCGAAATCATGTGTGATGCAAGTGACTTTGCCGTTGGAGCAGTCTTGGGACAAAGAAAAGAAAAGCATTTCCACCCAATTTATTATGCTAGTAAAACACTTAACGATGCACAAGAGAATTACACAACCATTGAAAAAGAATTACTAGCTGTGGTATTTGCTTTTGATAAATTTCGTTCTTACCTTGTTCTTTCTAAAACTATAGTCTATACAGATCATGCAGCCATCCGATACCTCTTTAAGAAACAAGACGCAAAACCCCGTTTGATCAGGTGGATTCTACTCCTACAAGAATTTGATATTGAAATCAAAGAAAAAAGAGGAGCAGAAAACACAGCAGCAGATCATCTTTCACGTTCAGAAGACCCAGCTTTGGAGGCAACCAGGGACGAGCAAATCAACGAAAAATTTCCAACAGAGTCCCTGGAATTGGCGGAACATAGACAAGAGCCTTGGTGTGCCGACTATGCTAACTACTTAGCTAGCGGTATAGTCGCAAAGGGATGGCCACATCACCAAAGAAAGAAATTCTTTGCTGATGTAAAGCATTACTTTTGGGAAGATCCTTATCTTTTCAAAATGTGTGCCGACCAACTCATCCGAAGATGTGTACATGGCTACGAAGCACGAAGGATTCTCCGCCATTGTCATGAAGTTCCATATGGAGGACATCATGGTGCCGCTAGTACCGCACGAAATGTATTTGATTCAGGATTTTATTGGCCAACCATTTACAAAGATGCGCAAAATCTTGTCAAGACATGTGATGCTTGCCAAAGATCAGGTAATATTTCTTCCAAAAATGAAATGCCACAAAATGGCATTCTCGTTTGTGAAATTTTTGATGTGTGGGGACTCGATTTCATGGACCTTTCCCACCGTCAAAAGGAAACAAATATATACTTGTGGCAGTCGATTACTTGTCTAAATGGGCCGAGGCCGAGGCACTTCCAACAAATGATGGAAGAGTCATGGTAAGATTTCTGAAAAAATTATTCTCTCGTTTTGGAACACCTAAAGCATTAATAAGTGATAGAGGTACCCATTTTTGTAATCATCAACTCGAAAAAATCTTAACAAGGTATGGGGTCTATCACCGGGTCTCAACAGCATATCACCCTCAAACAAACGGACAAGCCGAAGTGACTAATAGAGGTTTAAAATGAATACTTGAAAAAACCGTAGGTTTAAATAAAAAGGAATGGGCCGATAAATTAGATGATGCTTTATGGGCTTTTCGGACTGCTTATAAAACAACTATAGGCACAACCCCATATAAGCTCGTCTATGGAAAAAGTTGTCATTTGCCGGTAGAAATAGCTCACAAGGCCTACTGGGCAATAAAAATGTAAACTTGGATTTAGAAATTGCAGTTAAAAATCGATTTTGTCAAATAAATGAATTAGACGAATTAAGGAATTATGCATACTCTAACTCTGAAAGTTATAAGGAAAGAATGAAAAATTTACACGACAAACACATTAAACCTAATGCATTTCGAGTAGGAGATCAAGTTCTATTGTTTAATTCACAACTTCAATTATTTCCGGGTAAACTAAAATCTAGGTGGTCAGGACCTTTTTCCATCACCCATATTTTTCCTCACGGTGCAGTAGAAATTAAATCTCGGAATGGAATTCCATTCAAAGTCAATAGCCAACGGCTGAAACTCTATCAAGGATCCATTGAGGATGAGGAGGAAGAGATCTCGCTTCAAACGGTCGATGAGTAAAGGCATCAACATCATACCTGGTACGTTACGAACAAGCGGGTAAACATCGAAACCGGTAAGTCTTCTAACCAAGTTTTTGGGAAAACAGGGCACTCATACGAGCACCGAAAAAAAAATTTTCAAAACTTTGCTCGGCACGGGGCCGTGTCCGCGCAACTGTCGGGATAAATCCCCTTTTTCATATCAGTTACATCATTCCACACGCCCCATTTCCCCGAAAAATGCTCTGGTCCAGGCGATTTTCCGCAGATTATTTACTTGCGTGTAGTTAAAACATCAAAAATTTGGGGAAAAATCTAGGGTTCTTGAAGTTCATCCGGATCAAACCTCAAATTTTTGCTTAAATCTGTTAGCATTAGTTTAGATTAGTGTTATGGGAAGTAAACCCACTTGTATTGTTGATAGATTTGCCCGATTTCTCACAAAAATCCCAAACCCTTGTTTTTGAACCGAAAAAGATAAAATTGAAGGGGTAAACGGTTTGTTTTGGGAAAAACGGCACTTGGGGTTTCATTTTCGGGGGAAACCGCACCTACTTGGCAAAAAATTTTCAGATTTTCGGGACCGGGTCGAAAAATGGAATTTTTTAGTAACAGACGCCTAGACACGGGGCCGTGCCCGCTGAGCACGGGGTCGTGTCCAGCCCAATGTTTGCAGTTTTTCTCCGAAAATCTCAATGTTTCATGCTAACTTTTGGTGTATTCTTTCAGATGTCGAAGAAGTTCACAAGATTCAACGCAAATGAGCTCGATGCTAGGGCCAGATATGACACACTTCAAACAAGACCCAAAGAATACCCAAGACAAGCATGCACGGACCTTTTAGCCATGGTGAACCAACTTGACCTGTTTAACAACCTCGTTACCAGCCCACTAAGGGTTGCCCTAACCACTCGACTTCGATCGGTACACGAGTGCACTATGGAGTTCTACAGCACCTTTACTTTCAATTCGAGGTGCGACCCTTTCGACAATAACGGGGTTGCATTTCGGTGTGGTGGAACTAGGTACTCGATCTCTATGGCACAATTTGGGGCAATAGTTGGGCTGTATACGGAGGAGGATTTGGGAAGTGATGAAAACACCGGAGGAATGCGAGAGTTAGATGAAAACGAACGCCAAGCCGCATGGGCTCAGATTGGTAATGGGTTCTACAATCCGAGCAGCACTAAGAGCACTAAGCTGAGGGATCTACTTTACCGCTACATTCATAAGCTCCTCGTTTACTCTCTTAGTCAAAGATATGACAGCAGCGGCGTTGTTGGGTTGAGATATTTGGTAGTCCTTCACTGCATTCACACCCTAAGACCCCTCGATGTTCCATTTCTCCTACTCCGGAACATGCATCTGAACCGGCTTGCTCATGCACCAACCCCTATTTTCTTCGGGGGATGGGTGTACCGCCTCTTCAAGCACTTCGCGAACATCCCTAGGTCTTTCGAGAGGAGCCCATGGTCAGGACGGGTCGATGTACACATTTGTCGCTCCATGAACCTAATATATGAGGCGGAAGACGGGTCGGTAAGCTTTCAGAGGATGCAAGGCCATGCATGGAACCCGCAAGAGGCGCTAGTCCTTCACGCTCCACCTCCCCAATACCAGTACCAACCCCACGGTGAACCGGGCCCGTCCTCCTCACAAGGAGGCGGTTTTCCTAACTTTCAGAGTTTACATGATCTTTTGCAGGAAAACCTTATGTGCACCAGGAACACCTACAACCTCACCAACAACACATACCACCGGGTCGGAGCTATTGAAGAAACATCTCCAATATCCAAGATGACATAGGAAGCATCCGGGAGTACATGGCGGGGCATGGGGGAGGAGGTGATGATAGTGATGAAGACATGGACTAGGCGGATGGAGTTGGAGTAGGAGCGGATGGTTGGTGATCCTACAGGTTAAATTCCCTTTCTATCAAACAATTTCCGGCCTGCGTGCCGAAGTGTTGAACAATTTACTTTTCCTAACTTATTTTTATTTTCTGCTTTTGTTTGTATCTTTAACTTGATGGTTTGGATGCTTAACTTGGTAATCTAGGACGTTTGGTATTGTTTGGTGTGGTATTTATTGATAAAACAGGTACCTACGAGGCTTAGGGTGCTAAACATTAGTACTACTAAAGCCAGGGCAGGAAAACCGAAGAAAGAAACCTGTTTTTCAACTTTGCAGACTGTCCACACGGGGCCGTGTCCGGCCGACACGCCCCCGTGCCCACCTCCCAGACCTGCTGTTTGTTTAATTTCTGCAGATTTTTACCAGACACGGGGTCGTGCCCAGCCAACACGCCCCCGTGTCCACCTTCTGTAAGTTTTCGTTACTGGTAGTTGAAAACGGGGTCGTGTCCATCCGACACAGGGCCGTGTCCAGAGTGCCAGTAACATAAAATTTTGCTTTTAAACACCCTTTTACACATTCAATCAACCTAAAAACTTATTTTTGGGACACATTGAGGACAATGTGTAATTTAAGTGTGGGGGGATGCTAAAACCTTGAATCTTGCAAGTCCTAATAACAAGCCTTACACAAAACTCTATTGGAACCGCTAATCACCCCAATTTTTTTCAAAAAATTTTCATTTTTCTTTTTACTTGTCTAAGTTTCAGTTGGGAATTCAAGTTCTAACAAGGTTATATTTTTACAAGTTTACAACCGATAGCGTCGTGATAAAAAGAACCAACATAAGAAAATTATGAAACGGCACGACAAGCTTAGTTAAAATTTAATTATATATACTTGATCACATAAAAACCCTTTCCCACAAAAGTGAGTTTTGAGCCTTTATCGAGCATACAAATACATATCTTTACACTAAATGCTCATTTTTCGTTTCTTGTGTGAATAGCCGCTTGGTTCATACGACTCTAGAACTTGCCACGACAATACATTCCCGGTCCTTACCAACTTAAACCCAAGTAAGTAAATGATGGAGGCATTAGGACTAACCCTTTTTCTTTCTACACCATTATTTTTCATTTTTTTTGCCACCTACCCAAAATCCCCCTAGTTAACCCCTTTGAGCCTAAACCTTTTCATTTCTTAACCCAAAACAATAACCCTTTTTACCCACCTAAACCTTTTTATTTTAACCTTTTCTTTTAGTAACAACGTTCGGTTTTCTTATGACTTTATAATATATATATATATATATATATATATGTATGTATGTATTTTGATGAAACCAAATAAACAAACAATTCCATCAAAAATAAATTTGTTTGAAACAATGGTTCATCAAAATGAAATAAAAATGTGAAAAATAAAAAGTCATTCAAAAACCGACGTTTGTTACGCTTTTTGCCCTTTTACTAACCACTAACCCAACCACCCACCTTTAGCCCAAGAATAACCCTTCACCCAAAAAGTCCTCTTGATATTTACAAAGGTATATAGTTAAAAAGGAGGAGGATTGATTGTTTGGCAAGCTTATGGTAGGAGTAAGTTCCATGCCGCTCTCGAGTGATTCACTAAAAATACACCTTCGGCCGAGTGTTGAGTGATTCGCCGTGAGATATGTGAACTTGTATATAAATGGAATTTTAAAAAGGTATGTTATGCCCTAATAAGTAATTTATCTTATGAAACGTTTTTAATAAATCATGATGAATAAGATTGTAAATAAATAAAAATAAAACCTAAATAAAGAATCTTGGAAATCCCGACACTCTATGACAAGCCCAAAAAACCTTCTCTTCTACCCATTCCATTTGGGTGTGTAAGCCACATATTAAAGAGTTTTGCTTGAGGACAAGCAAAGATTCAAGTGTGGGGGTATTTGATGTGCACAAAATGAAAAATATAAATTACATCAATTGTGGCATAAAACTAACCTTTTTTTTTGTACTAATGTTGGAAAAAGTATGCTTTTGTCTTCCTTTTGTATTTTCAGGATTAAATGAGCTCAAATGAACAAAAGAAGCAAAAAGACAGCTAAATCTAACATAAATACAAGAAAAGGAACAAAACTGGCATGCCCGACCTCCCGACAGCATCTTCCCAAGCAAAACAAAGAAGACAGAAGACTGAACACGTCCCATGCTCAGTGAGCACGGGGCCGTGCCCAAGGGTCAGTAGAAAAGACAAAGTCATAGAAGCTTCTATTGCCCACCACGGGGCCGTGCCCAGCGGACACGGGGGCGTGGTCAACTTTCTGCAGACGCATTTATTGAAATTGCGAATTGCATATAATGAAGAGAGAGAGAGTCAGATGGACACGGGGTCGTGCCCAGCGAACACGGGACAGTGCCCGAGCTTCTGTTCAGCCTATAAATAGGGGTGTTTGGAGCTCTTGCAACTCATCCCTTGGCACACCACCTCTCTCACACTTCACCCACCACCCACCACCATCACAACACCATCATCCACCACCATCATCCATTGTCCATCATAGAGTGTGTGAGTCGTCTCGGGATCCAAGATTGATCGTAAGAGTTCTTGACAATCAAAGGCCATGTTTGCCTAAGTCTCTTACATCACTTGGTGAAGACAAGTGTTTAGTGTAATACTTTTTATTTTTAATCTTTTGCACTTTCTAATTGGTTTTGTATTAATGACTTTAATTACTAGTTTCTGATGTTGAAGGTGATTCTTCCTTATCGTTTGTCCGTGGTGTCTTGGCATTATTTTACTGTCTATATAAAATAAAAGATTTTCACCATTCTTATCTCCACGGTCTATATGGAGGTATGTTGGCTACCTGGTCAGGGGTTAAGGGAACGGTTTGGTAAGAGTCTTGCCATTGTTCAGTGTATAGATCCTGCAAAGGACCTGGGTCAAATTTAGTAGGACCTCCTTCAATACCCAAAGGTATTGGATGGCGGAGGTCCAAACTCTTTGACCCCCTCATAAGTTAAACTACTATTAAAACTTTAACCCGGCTACTTAGGACTGTATCCCTGCTGACTCAGACTACTTAGCCGAGGGTAACGTCGCCTTCAAAAGAGGGGCCTACCACATTATGCATTAATAACTTAATTAATTATCTTTCAATAATCCTACCCTTTAGGATTGTATCCTTGCTGACTCAAACTACTGGGTTGATGGTAACGTCGCCTTCAAAAGAGGGGCCTACTACAATAACTAAGATAATCTCTTAAATAAGTGCAAAAGTGCGAAAATAATCAAAGGTTACACTACACATGAGTCGGATCCAAGTGATTCATCTTGTCTATCTGTTTTGTTTTTATTTTCAGCATTTTAGTTAATTTTATTTTCTTAGTTTAAAAACCTTTTTTTCTAACATTTTGATTGATTAGACGTTGAGGATAAACCGGTACTAAAAGCTCTTGTGTCCTTGGACGACCTCGGTATCTTACCAGCACTATACTACGTCCACGATGAGTGCACTTGCCCATATGTGTGTTTAGTGTTAGTAAATATCGTGTTTTATAAATTTAAAACTTGGCTAAAAAGTGTAAAAAGGGCTTAAAATATATACGTAAAACATATATACACTGGCACACATCAACCGGCTTACGCCACCTTTTTGGCTGTTGGCGTAGGGTTCAGGCTGGTCTCCTCGTGCTGATGCTTTGAAGCATTCTTCCGGGTCAGCTCCGGGGTGGGATCAATCACAGGCTCCTCTTCTACAGGAGTAGAAGTGGGGGTCGCGCCAGAGGGTTGACCTCTGGAGCTTAGGCTCCTAGAGCTCATCGCGCCAGCCACGGTGAACCTCCCACTTATCGAATAAAGTTCTTCCATAGAGTCAATAACTATTACAAAGTCTTCTAAACTAAGTTGTCGAGAGCGAGCCGTACCTTTGTGCGAAGCAGCATCAGGCGCTGCAACACTCGCTTCCGCCTTCTTGGGGCGCAACCCCCCAACAATAGTTGCACTCTTCTTCTTGCTTGGCCTTTTAGGTTTCTGGCCATTTGGATCCATGCCTAACTCGCGTAAGCTACCTGCAAACGTATAAGGAGGGATGTTTAACTCATGCTGGGAAGAAGCAATGGACTCCTCGCTGGAAAGTAGGACAATCTCTTTCCCAGGTGGAGTTATATCCCTACAGGGCCTAGGGTTCAGTACATGCGCACCTTCAATAGCAACAGGCGCCGCAGCGACGACGTTCGCCGGCGGGAACATGAAATTACCTCTTATCTGCTCATACCAGTATTCCTCTCTATCCCCAAGAGGCCTCGCGCCCATCACACCCGCGTAGGCTGGGAAAGCCTTGTGGTATAGTTCAACCTCTACAGACAAAAGAGTATCTAATGGGCTTTCTATTTCGAAACAAATACGGCTTGGTATACAAACAAAGAGTTAAAGATTACATGCGCCTTCCATGAGTAGCACAGGTACTTCTTCGCTATCATGTGGCCACTTGTCACTCATACTAGCTGCCACAATCACATTTTCGCTAAAAGCCTGATTGGGAAGTGCGCGCAAGCCCTCATACCAAGCCACGCCCTTAGGCACCTTCATGTCTTCCTTCGGAACAGGAACATGCTCACAGAATTCCATGGCAATTGGGATTACTTCCTCACGAATGTAAAAAAAAACTTCTGCTTCCAGTCATGGTAACTCTTAGGAGGGTTGATAAGTAGCTTCTTTGCGCCGCGCGTGGCGAAAGAATAGAATCCCAAGTTGCACTGCAACTGGTAACAAGCCCTAAACCTCACAACAATCGGCTCAACTTCCTGCGAGCGATAGCAGAATTCAAAGTGCCTAACCCTAACCATACCCAACGGGTTAAGTTAGGAGATACGGAAACCATAATAGGATAGGATACACCCAAAGATATGAGTAGTAGGCAGTCTGAAGTTACCATAGCCGAAGAAATCGGCAAAAAGAGTGATATAGCCAGGAGGCGCGTCGGCAACGGTCTAGCCCTTGGTCGGAAAATGGGTGTCCCACTCACTGGAAAACTGGTGGCCCTGGACCACCTGCTCAAATAGCCCTTCCTCCAATTTCAACGGCGGTATTGCACTACTGGTTTCTGCAACCACCACGACGTCTTCTATATTCTCAGATAATGAGATAAGATATTCTTGAAGAAACCGGGTAACTGATGAAGGTTGGGAAAGAAATCTGCAGAAGATTTGAAAAAAAACTTGAAGATCTTCAAGAAAACCTTGAAGATTTGAAGATTCAAAGGAGAAAAGAGAGAGAATTCGAAAGAAATGTGAATTTTGTGTTGTCTCTTCATCTATTTATACCCATCGCATTTAATGCGATGGGTAACCGTGCCTAACAACTTGTGGCGCGTGTCCTATCAGGAATTGACACGTCGGGTTGGAAAACCAGGGTGACAGTTAACACGCGCGCGTGAAGCCCACTTTCCTGACATAAGACGAAACGGCGCGCCTGACGCAGTGACAACATGCTCATCATTGTGTCAGCAATCACTTCAATCGTCTCTTTTGCCACCAACCAATCAGAAGATGCTCTTTTTAAATTTCAAACTTTTTCCGAGCTATTAAGAGAGATAACTTTAGTAGGAAGCTAGCTAGATGCACCGTATAAGCAGCAAGACAACAACGCGCACGCCAGCCCTCTAGCGCACATGCTGATTTCCTGAACTCCAGATCAAAGCGCAGACACTTAATTTTTCTTTCTAGTCCAGAGCTCCAACTACTCGCCTCGCACATGGAAGCACTACTAGATTGGGAGACTTGAAGGGGTATGGTCCAAAATCCCGCACCGAACAAATGAGTAAGCCTCATGTCGCGCGCGAGACCATATCTAAAGTAAACCAAAGCCTTAGCTTCCTCGACGTTGCGTTGACTACAAGAGTGTGCCCCCAGCCGCGCGCGAGGTCAGGAACAAGACAAAACTATTTCTAACACTTAGTTCCTTTGACAAAAGACCTAGCTTCCTTGAACTTGTGCTGGCTACACGGGCTTAACCCAGGTCACACGCAGGGACAAGAAGCGCAAGGCAACATCGGACAGTACATATAGTACGGGTGGCAGGACAGTGGGCCATTAGGCGCTCAACAGGCTGTATCAGATCATGTTGCACGATGAGCAATCGTGCAGGAGACAAGAAGTATATAAGGATACATACGTGGCACCAATCAGCTTTTGACGACCACTGCCCCATGATCTCCACTTAACTGCTGATGACAGACTAGACAACAAGGACAATTGTCAGGGCACGCGGATCCATTCAACAAGCGCCAACTACCCTCTCGCCTGGAATCACTAATGGTCGTGGCAGAGGAGACAGAATGGATATTCCTTATTGTCGACCGCAGGCCCAAGGCCCATCAGCATATCTCCTTCACAAATCATCTCGGCTATAAAGAGAGAACTTCATCTCTAGGTTTAAGGATCACTCTCACTTAATACACACACTTTATTCCTCAAAACAAGTTCTTATTCTCACGCCGGAGGTGGTTACAAGGAGAACCCCTATTTCCCCTCCTTGTAACGAGCTTCACGGTGTGTTGATTGTTCTACAGGATTGACGTAGCTGTTCATCGAGTTTAGAAGAAGATTAACCTTATTTGGACGAGACACAAATCACAAGCTAATCGTCCGATTAGTTTATTTGGTGTTTCTTCACACATGAACATCTTCCTGATATGAGATTGATAATTACTAATTTAGGGATGTGGAGCTACATCTAAATTGAGAATGTGTAGATACTAAAAAGGTAAGCTAAATATACCACTTTTCTTATTTTTTATACATTTATTTACTATACATACAAACAGAAAGTGGGGAATAGTGCCAGGCATCAATTTACAATTTTACCTCCGCTTTAAAATTATGATTTTGCCATTAGTTCAAAATTATGTTTTTGCCCCCAGTTCAAAATAAAATTATGCTTTTGCCCTCAGCTAAAAATTACAATTTTGCCCGGTTTAATTTTACAGTTTTGCCATTAGCTTTGTTTTTTCCCTCACAGCCAAATTACGATTTTGCCCTTAATTAAAATTTACATTTTCCCATCGTTTTCGTTTGTTTTCCCAATCAAATTACGATTTTGCCCCCAGTGTAAAATTACAGTCCTGCCATCGTTTTAGTTTTTTTTTTGACAAAATTGTGGTAATGTTTTGCTTTAATTGGTTAACTCGGTTTAATTTTTATTCGTGCCAGACGGATGCCTGGCACACGCATATTTGTCCTAAAAAATTACAATTTTGCCCCCAGTTTAAAATTATAGTTTTCCATCATTTTTTAAGCAAAAGTATGATAATGTTTTATTTTAATTGGTTGAATCAATGTAATTTTGTTGAGATTGTATTATGAGTAGTATTTACAAGTAAGCGAAACACAGACATACATGTTATGAGAGAGAAATATTTGGCTTAGTGCACACAACGCGGGCAAGGTAAAATCTAGTACATGATACATGCCACTATTATCAGCTAGAGATGGGCATAATACCCGGTTCCGAACCCGAACCCGAACCCGTAGAACCGGCCCGGAACCGGTTCTAGGTCCTACCCGATACATAGGAGAATCGGGTCCAGGTTCAAAAAACCCGGAGGTTCTTAACCGGTTCCACTTTTTCTCATAACAAATGGGTAGTACCCGGTTCCTAACCCGTACTCGGTTAATACCCATACCCGGTTCCTACAGTACCCGGTTCCTCCAGTGTACGTGGTATAATGTTACCATTAGAACTGGTTCTATCCGTTGGAAATCGCATTAAATGCATTAAATGCCAAATATTACCGTTGAAACCGGTTTCTATCCGAAGGAACCGGTTACTAGCCGTTAGAACCGATTCCTATAAATTGTTTTCAAATTTCATTTGTTTAACTCAACAATCCTCTTATTCTTCTTATATCATTTTCTTCTAGTTCTTGTAATACTTTTCTACAATGGCTTCAAAGAACTCTAAAACCACAAATTCCCCATCCGTCGATAATGTTCCTCAAGGTCAACCGCTCCATATGTTGTTGGAACATTATCACATAGTCGCAATGCGGAAGTATGGTGCAATTGAGACTTGGTCGAAATGAGTGACGGTTCGCAAAAGGCCCAATGTAAACATTGTGGCGCCTTGTTAAGCAAGGACTCTAACTCGACGTTAACGAAGCATGCTAAAAAGTATTGTAAAGCTTTAAAAGATTTGACACCCGGTCAAGTTCAACTCTCAAAAGATGGTACGATATTTCGCTATGAAAAAAAGATAGCTCGTGATAGGATGGCGAAGTTGGTGATTCAAAAAGCGTTGCCGTTTGGACACTTCGACGACCCCGATCTTACTAAGCTTATTAGGGAAACGCTTCAACCTCGCTACAAACATGTAAGTCGTCGTACTTTAAAACGCCATTGTTTAAATTGTTTTTTTTTAACTTTAAAAACTAGTGTAAACTTAACTAGTGATGTGTGGTCGGCTCCACACGGTTTACCCGAATCATACATTTGTGTCACCGCTCATTGGGTTAATCCCGATACATGGCAAATGATGAAGCATACAATTGCATTTGAAGAGTTTCCTTCTCCTCATATGGGAGAAAATATTTATTAAACTATAAATGCCACAATAATGAAATATTGTTTAGAGGATAAAATTTTTTCAATATCATTTGATAATGCTTCAAACAACTCAAATGCAATCGACAAATTGGATATGCATGAGGAGGATCCAACATTGAAACCTAAAACGAAAAAATTATTCAACGAGAATTTGTCCAAGCTTTATGATCATTATTTAAAAAAAAATATGGAGAAAAACAATATAACAATTTGTTTGCGTCTAGGTCGTCGACCTCTAACGATGAAACTATTGGAGACCCGATCATAACCATGTTGAATGTCGTTAGAGACGAAACGGCCAAGCAACAAAGGGCTAACGAACCATCAAGTGAACTCGGTCAGTATAAAATATATGATTATTCGCGTACTATAACCGCCGAGGAATATACCAACTTTGATATTTTTGTCACGACTCCCGACCCACCCTGGACGGAATCGGGAGCCGCGAGCAGTCCAGTGGTACCGGTGATTATTTTGAAAAATATTGCAGCGGAAATTTCATCAGGACCGTGAGTTAGGAAAAATATCAGAGTTTAGAAACACCAGATTTTATTTAAATGGATGGAATAAATTCCATGTTTTACAAAGGTAGCTTTTAATAAAAACAATATTTCTTAATTTGATTTAATTAATAAAATAAGCCACTTCTTGAAGTCCTTCAGTGCTGGATCCAATCCTTACGCCAATCTATTGTAATTACCTGAAACGTGTTTTAAAAAGGTTTTGTCAGCGGGAAATACTGAGTGAGTTCATTCAGCTTTTATACAAAACATATTTGTTATAATTCACAGCATTGAGAGTTTTTACATTTGCTTCTTTAGATTGGCAAAGACTCAATCACTGCAATTACAACTTTTGTTATAATTTACAGTATTAAGAGCGATTACAATGTTTCTATTTATCAAACCAACTACCCACAGTACTTGTCACTCGAACATCCATCGGTAGCCTCTTTGCCCGATGGTGTCTGTGACTACGGTCATATCACTCATTGGCTAAATCGTTGTCCAATAGTGACGGTTATCAAGTAATGTATACAAAACCCCACATACCGGCTGTAACTTGGTGATTACAAAGACTTAATCCCTGTAATTATAACTTTGAAAATAATTTGGAGTTTTGTAAAACAGTTGATAAAAAGAGAATGACTCACAAATCAGCATGCAGGATTGAGTTAACAAACTTCTTGATTCTACTTCTTCCGGTAATTAATCATGCACTTTATTATTTTGGATCTTCTGATGATTTAATAGTTTGTTTGATTCTGAGTGTGTAGTGGAAAGTATTTTCGGTAGTTAAACATATAGTTTAACAGAATGGAATACGTGTTTGTGTAAAACCTAAATCAAACCTTAACGATAGTCACGAGATTCGAACCTTAACGAACTTCACAAAGTGTAGTCTTATTCAGACAGTACTTTGGCATCCGTTTAACGAACTCACAAAGTATAGTACTTTGGATTCCGTTTAACGAACTCACAAAGTATAGTACTTTGGATTCCGTTTAACGAAATTCACAAAGTATAATACTTTGGCATCCGTTAGTTGGTTCCTGAATCGACAGAACAGAATATCGTATCGGTGATTATTGGTTAGAACACCAACGTATAGAGAGAAGAAGAAGAGAAATGAGCAAAGAAAAATGAATCCTAAGCTTCTTATTTATAGCAAGCAAGCAAGCACCTCAAATAATCTTCTGATCGATGTGGGATAGATTTGACGTACCTACCTACCTGCTTGACATGCTAGCTAGCTTGCTTATATATATTAATTCAGCTGCTTCACTCGTTTTTCTCTTATAACTTTTAAAATATGACGTTTTATAAAACGACGAATATGTCTTTAGAATGAGCATATTTTTATCTACGTTTTAACCTAAGTTTCATTAAAAACGGAGTAAGGAAAAAAAATAATATATTTAATTATTAATATTAAACGTTATCATACGACCCCATATATATCTATTTTTAATAAACCTTACTTAGCTTAATTAATCTTGTTAGCTTAATTAAGATTGATTAACTGATTAATTAATCATACTAAACTTAATTAATAAATTAATTAATCTACTCAGCTAACTTAACTGCTAAGTTTATTATACTTATTAAGTTTACTTAGCTTTTAAGTATTCTAGCAGCTCCTTGCTTACGAGTTCTAATTTCTAGATACAAGGGAACCCGTATTAGTGTATTAACTCAATTCAACTTTAACGATAATCATGAGATAAAAACCCTCACAACGATTTACAAGTGCAATACTTAACAATTCAGCGGATTCACAACGAATGACAGAGTATAGCCCGAGTTCGGACAACACTCAAACATTCAAGTCGAAATCACGATGAATAACAAAGTATAACTTAATTTGAGCAGCACTCAGACAATCGTTGGATAGTTATAATCGATCGGAGATTGAATCGTAGCAGCGATTAGAGTTATTACCCTGATAACGAGCAGAGTTTAGGGATTTAGAGGGTAAAATCCCGAGCTATTATTTACAAAAATAAAAGCTGACGGAAAGAAAAGGATTGAACAGCGATCGAGTTAATACCCGGCATCGTAGCAGCACTTCGTGACCCGTGTGTGTTTAATTGTACTACTACTACTCTAATTCGACGTATATAGTGAGAATTGACGTTGTTTCAATCACAGAAAGCAAATGCCAATGTCTGCTATTTATACACGAAATTTGGCAGGCTTACGGACCTTAAGCCATATCCCTTACGGTTCGTAAGGGAAGCACTCTATTTATAGGCTGCCTAGGTTCGGGACTAGCCTTTCTGACTTGATGATTTTGACCAATAAGAATTAAACAACGTTTTATATTGATAATCGTTAGCTAGGGTTTACCCCCTTTGAGTTTTAGGGGCCCTGATCCTGATTCCGATTGTTCTGGAAATTTTAGGGTTTATGCAGAATCACTTGGGTGTCTTAATTAGGGTTTCCTTATTGGATAATTATCATATTAAATATTAATTTTAGTGAGAGTTGTTACATCCTCCCCACCTTAATAAAAATCTCGTCCTCGAGATTCGGACTAAGATATTTTCTTGGGGTTATGTTTCTTCTTTTAATTAAGAGAAGCAATGTATCGTGGAATGGAATCAAAAGATATTTTGAGGGGTATGAATTTTTGAAAATAAAAATGATTTATAGGAACAATTGGATTCAATATCCGAAATGAATTTTCTTTGATCAATTGAGGAAGGTTCCGAATTGATAAATATCTATTTGTGAATGGAAGTATGGAAAATGATTTGTTAATGATTATCTGAAAATCAATATTGTTTACTTAAATGGTACTGGACAATAGAATTTAGTGTATCGTAATCTGAGTACATAATTGTACCAAGAATATGACAAATCAAACGAATGGCGCATGAATAGGGTTTAGCACAGGCTACAAATCTATTCGGACGCTACAAAGTGTTTATAATGATTGAAAGAATTCAATAATTATGATGACCGAATAAATTCACCGTTTTCGAAATTGAGAGTTTCAAGGAAGCGAATTTGGATATTTCAAAAGATGAGACATTCCAGTGAAATGATATAGTTTCCAAGGTGATTATGTTTAAGCCAAAAGATATATGATCTATAGATTTTTAGAATGAATGTGAAGAACTTTTTGGAATTAGTAAAATTCTTTGTCAGAAGAAAACTTACCTTGATTGGTACCTAAGGAAGACTTAAGATTGATCGGTTCAAAATGAAATGAAAACATGAAAATGTTCTGTCAGATATTGAATTATGATATGAGAAAATCAATGTGCTGAGATGGGTGATTTGTAAGAATACATGAAAAGATAATAAAGTTAGTGTATTTTTGTCTTAATACATAATTGTATTCAGATGACTTTAATCAAAAGGTTTGATTAAAGATAGGTAATCTTTTGATTTATTAAATACCTTTTCATTTTATGTTATCATAAAGTAGAATAAAATAAATATAGATAGGTTTAAAATATCAAAACCTGTAATAATTTTGATAAAATAATGATATATGTTTTATAAATAGGTTTACCCAATATCGTAGAACTCATGATTATCATTTTTAAAATCAAGTATGTTTAACTATAAGATTAGGGTATTTTAAATCATAAAAGTAGAATAATAAATGTTTATTTTAATATCAAGCATACTTAAATATTGGCTTGCGTAAATGACATTTGATATTTTAATACATATATACATAAAAAATATTTCTATAAGTATTTAATAGTTGTGAAATATTAATCAAGTTGAACATTTATTTATAATATGTCTTGTTCCTGAATACTTAGACAATTATTTAGATAATTTTATTCGTCCCTTTAATTGTTTTATGAAAATATGTCTTCTCTTTACAGTACAAAGTATATATATTTCTATATATATAATATAAAAAAAATTTTATATATAATTGAAATTTACTAAATAAATATGATGACTTAATTTATATAGATGAAATAGTTATTATCATGGTTGAATATTGGTTGGTGCTGCCTTGTTTAAGCATAAGTGGCCAGTCCATGCCTAACTAAGGCTAGGCTATTCAATACATGCCCCTGATAATAACTCTAGTATCTAAAAATAATACTAACACTATTACTATTAATATATTATTACTAATAATAAAACTAATATTAATTGCCAATAATAAATGCATAAACTTAAATGAGAATATACTTCAAACAAAATTTTATACGTAAAAATATAAATTCTTTACCTTAATGGTTTTAACAAAATTTTAAATACAGGAATACTATATTGTAAGTTTCTATATATAATCAATTAAGTTTATATAATGTTTTTCGATCAATGATGATAAGGTAAGAAATATCACGAAAGGCTCGATTGAGGTTGTAAGGACTTCGGAATTAGGACATGAAATGGTGGATCATTATCTTAGCACACAATTGTGTTAAGATTGCTTTTATAAAATAAATCAACAAAGCGGATTCAATATAAATAAATAAATAAATAATTAGATCCTAGATTAGCGCAATCTTCAAATTTGTGAAAATGTCATCACAAAGTGATCGTGATCAAAGAAATGATTTGATGAATTCGAAGACTAAACAAGCATGTGAGAATTGAAGTGCTTGTTGGGACTATTTTGAATATGATGGTTTCAATCCATCATATGGGACTTCGAATTGAATACGTATTGCGAGCAAGTTAACTGGGTTTGGGTAAAACGAGTTTTAATAAGGAAGTTCGGACATGATCGCAACAGAAACCATGTATACCCTTCAAAAAGAAAATCGAGTTTTTCAAGAAATTCATTGATTCGATATTAAAGAGTTATCGCTTTGTAAAACGCGATTTACAATGCAAAGATCAAGTATAGCAAAACGAGATTTGAACTTTTGATAAAACAACAAATTGGAATGAAACCCTCCTATGGTCTTTGTAATTCAAATGAACCACATGTACAACAAACAGTGCATGTGTACCGTGTAGATTTACCAAGAAATGAAATAGATCAATATTTGCTACTATGAAAGAAATCTTTATGGTATGATGACCATTAAAAGAAGTAGAAACACGAAAGTCAACTTATTTATAGGCAGAAGTCAGAATTGTACCGAAAGAAATATAAGAACTTTATCTGGAACTTCGTGTGATAACCTTTGTTAAGTGACATTACCAAGGAATGTCGAATGAAATGAAATGAAATAGGTGATTTGCAAAGGTAGATGACTTCTTTTGTGGTGCCAATAATTATGACTATAATTAGACTGTGCACCGATGGTTGTGAAATATTGTTCCAATGTACCACAGCGATATTTTGATTGTTTGTAAGATTATGTGGCAAAGTGCCGCTTTTTGATTAGGAGTTCTTTTACTGACGGAATTAGTATTGGTATCATTGTGCCTAATTTATATTTTTTTTCAAAAGTCTTGTCTTGGAAGTTGTGTGTGATAAACTTCGACGCCTGTGGACATATAATGTAAGTTTCATGTGTTTTCTTGTGCATTATCACAACTTTTCATGCTTCTTACTGGCGTTAATAGTTTATGGTAATGTATTGGAAATTCTTATATTTTTGATGGTGTTCCAGCTTATAGAGTTTCCACTGTTTTATGTTGACGCTTGAGTTACGAGGTGGATGATCAAACGAAATAATGTTTGATATCGATATATGTAAGAGATTCTTGATAAAGGAATCTAGATTTGTTATTGACACATATACTTGTGCTTTATTCTTAATTATCAATTGTTATGGCTTTTGGAATTTCTTATAGATATACATATCTATATAATCGTATATTTCACATGCTGTAATATACATACCCTTTATAAGGTTAATGTATTTATCAGATTCATTTTTCCAAGAACCAGTCAGATATTTGGTCATGATACTATTTAGGGAAATCTTGTTACTGGTTTGACATACCATTTGTCCCGTCTTATCCGGTTCGCGCCGGAGCGGTAATTTCAGTATATCCGGACAAGCTGGAGAGTCTGCTACTCTATACCCAGTTTTGCCGGAGAAAATTTCCTATTTCCCATAAACAGTATCTTTTCAAAAAGTGCCTCTTTTTATTAGGGCTTTTATCCAGAATCAAGGAAATTTGTATTTCCATAATATATCTTTATTTTTGACCAACTAATATCAATAAACAAGAATAAATAGCAATTAAATGCTATTGCCTGCTAGTCGTTATTCTTATGGAATACCAATATCTATTACATCTTATTTATACTTATATAAGTAATTTTATCTTGAAGCTTATATTAAGACAAAATTCTTAAGTTCGAGTCTAAATATCATTCAGAGTGCTATTAGATAATATTAAGTTTCTAACTTTCCGTTTAAGCTTAGGTATTATTATTATAACACCTACTTGCTCTAAACAAGTGGCTTAGTTTATACTAAGGCATCTTTTCTTATGTTCAAGTCTAAATGCTATCAGATGTGCTACCAGTTAATAGCAATCTCCTAACTCTTTTATTTAAGCTTAAGTATTTGTTATCACAACACTTATAGGCTTAAAGCAGTGGCTTAGCTCTGATACCACCTTCTGTCACGACTCCCGACCCACCCTGAACGGAATCGGGAGCCGCGAGCAGTCCAGTGGTACCGGTGATTATTTTGAAAAATATTGCAGCGGAAATTTCATCAGGACCGTGAGTTAGGAAAAATATCAGAGTTTAGAAACACCGGATTTTATTTAAATGGATGGAATAAATTCCATGTTTTACAAAGGTAGCTTTTAATAAAAACAATATTTCTTAATTTGATTTAATTAATAAAATAAGCCACTTCTTGAAGTCCTTCAGTGCTGGATCCAATCCTTACGCCAATCTATTGTAATTACTTGAAACGTGTTTTAAAAAGGTTTTGTCAGCGGGAAATACTGAGTGAGTTCATTCAGGTTTTATACAAAACATATTTGTTATAATTCACAGCATTGAGAGTTTTTGCATTTGCTTCTTTAGATTGGCAAAGACTCAATCACTGCAATTACAACTTTTGTTATAATTTACAGTATTAAGAGCGATTACAATGTTTCTATTTATCAAACCAACTACCCACAGTACTTGTCACTCGAACATCCATCGGTAGCCTCTTTGCCCGATGGTGTCTGTGACTACGGTCATATCACTCATTGGCTAAATCGTCGTCCAATAGTGACGGTTATCAAGTAATGTATACAAAACCCCACATACCGGCTGTAACTTGGTGATTACAAAGACTTAATCCCTGTAATTATAACTTTGAAAATAATTTGGAGTTTTGTAAAACAGTTGATAAAAAGAGAATGACTCACAAATCAGCATGCAGGATTGAGTTAACAAACTTCTTGATTCTACTTCTTCCGATAATTAATCATGCACTTTATTATTTTGGATCTTCGGATGATTTAATAGTTTGTTTGATTGTGAGTGTGTAGTGGAAAGTATTTTCAGTAGTTAAACATATAGTTTAACAAAATGGAATACGTGTTTGTGTAAAACCTAAATCAAACCTTAACGATAGTCACGAGATTCGAACCTTAACGAACTTCACAAAGTGTAGTCTTATTCAGACAGTACTTTGGCATCCGTTTAACGAACTCACAAAGTATAGTACTTTGGATTCCGTTTAACGAACTCACAAAGTATAGTACTTTGAATTCCGTTTAACGAAATTCACAAAGTATAATACTTTGGCATCCGTTAGTTGGTTCCTGAATCGACCGAACAGAATATCGTATCGGTGATTATTGGTTAGAACACCAACGTATAGAGAGAAGAAGAAGAGAAATGAGCAAAGAAAAATGACTCCTAAGCTTCTTATTTATAGCAAGCAAGCAAGCACCTCAAATAATCTTCTGATCGATGTGGGATAGATTTGACGTGCCTACCTACCTGCTTGACATGCTAGCTAGCTTGCTTATATATATTAATTCAGCTGCTTCACTCGTTTTTCTCTTATAACTTTTAAAATATGACGTTTTATAAAACGACGAATATGTCTTTAGAATGAGCATATTTTTATCTACGTTTTAACCTAAGTTTCATTAAAAACGGAGTAAGGAAAAAAAATAATATATTTAATTATTAATATTAAGCGTTATCATACGACCCCATATATATCTATTTTTAATAAACCTTACTTAGCTTAATTAATCTTGTTAGCTTAATTAAGATTGATTAACTGATTAATTAATCATACTAAACTTAATTAATAAATTAATTAATCCACTCAGCTAACTTAACTGCTAAGTTTATTTTACTTATTAAGTTTACTTAGCTTTTAAGTATTCTAGCAGCTCCTTGCTTACGAGTTCTAATTTCTAGATACAAGGGAACCCGTATTAGTGTATTAACTCAATTCAACTTTAACGATAATCACGAGATAAAAACCCTCACAATGATTTACAAGTGCAATACTTAACAATTCAGCGGATTCACAACGAATGACAGAGTATAGCCCGAGTTCGGACAACACTCAAACATTCAAGTCGAAATCACGATGAATAACAAAGTATAACTTAATTTGAGCAGCACTCAGACAATCGTTGGATAGTTATAATCGATCGGAGATTGAATCGTAGAAGCGATTAGAGTTATTACCCTGACAACGAGCAGAGTTTAGGGATTTAGAGGGTAAAATCCCGAGCTATTATTTACAAAAATAAAAGCTGACGGAAAGAAAAGAATTGAACAGCGATCGAGTTAATACCCGGCATCGTAGCAGCACTTCGTGACCCATGTGTGTTTAATTGTACTACTACTGCTCTAATTCGACGTATATAGTGAGAATTGACGTTGTTTCAATCACAGAAAGCAAATGCCAATGTCTGCTATTTATACACGAAATTTGGCAGGCTTACGGACCGTAAGCCATATCCCTTACGGTCCGTAAGGGAAGCACTCTATTTATAGGCTGCCTAGGTTCGGGACTAGCCTTGCTGGCTTGATGATTTTGACCAATAAGAATTAAACAACGTTTTATATTGATAATCGTTAGCTAGGGTTTACCCCCTTTGAGTTTTAGGGGCCCTGATCCTGATTCCGACTGTTCTAGAAATTTTAGGGTTTATGCAGAATCACTTGGGTGTCTTAATTAGGGTTTCCTTATTGGATAATTATCATATTAAATATTAATTTTAGTGAGAGTTGTTACAATTTCGGCATGGTGGAAATCAAAAGAATCGGAATTCCCGATTCTAGCCACCATGGCTCGTGATATACTAACGGTCCAAGCTTCCACGGTAGCTTCGGTAAGTGTTTTTTCTCTTAGTGGTAGGGTATTATCCATTCGAAGAACAAGACTAACACCGGAATCGCTAGAGATGGCAATTTGCCTAAAGGATCATTTGGAAGCCGTTGACCATGTTCAACATAAAACGAGTCTAGAAGACGAAGTGGAGTTAGAGCACAAGATTATTGATGAAGAGGAGGACGACGAAGTAGAGACTAACGATTCCGAAGATGGTTGTACCGAAGTGGCCGGACTAAAGCGTAGCGCATGTGAAAGTGCCGCACCCGACACAAGCAAAAGGCAAAGGAAGTACACCGGTTACTGTAGAACCGGTTACTGTTTTAGATTTTGAACCAGGTTTTTTTGTAATTCTGGAAAACCGGTTACTGTTAGTGTTTAAGATGTTACTGGAAACCGGTTACTGTTAGTGTTTAAGATGTTACTGGAAACCGGTTACTATTAGACTTAGTGTTTAAAATGTTATTGGAAACCGGTTCTGGAAAACCGGTTACTGGAAACCGGTTATTGTTAGCGTTTAAAATGTTAATTTGAGTTTTTTTTATAACCCGTTACTAAAGCTAAAACACACCGTTTATTTATTTCAAAGGAACCGATTACATAACAAACCTAACTTAACTAAACATTACCAAACCTAACTTACTAAACATAACAAACCTAACTTAACTAAACATTACACAACAACAACCTAAACATTTGAGGAACCGGATCCTTCACCCTTCTCGTTTTTCGCCTTGGTCACGGTGCAATGACGTTCGGTATGTTTCTTTAGAGTCGAGTTGGCGGCCGCTTTCATAAACTTTCCACAACCCTTGCACTTAGCCATTTCATGGTTGTCGGACATCAAACACAAGTCGAAGTGCTTCCAAATAGTCGGGTTTCGTTTTGTTTCCAAAACCATCACAACTTCTTCGTTGCATGCCATTCTCTCTTCATTTGATGAATTTTTGGAGTAGTAATTGAAGGTGATGAAGAACTTGGGTAATAATGGGAGTGAAGGGTGAAAATTTGGGGTTTTATAGGAAAAAAACCAATTTTTTTAATATAAAATCGGTTTCCAATGGTCATATATCCATTGGAACCGGTTCCAAACAGTGTTCTGCAGCTTTTGATTTGAAATACCCGACAGAACTGGTTCCTATCAGTACCCGACGTACCCGGTTCCAAACTATACCCGAACCCGGTTCGACAATACCCGTAACCGGTTACATCGGTTCCATTTTTTTTTATTTCTACCCGGGTTCAACCCGGACCCGGTTCCTCAGTATATCCAGTTCCACTCAGTGTTATCAGAACCCGGGTACAGGTAGTACCCGGTTCCGGGTATTAAAAATACCCGATTATGCCCATCTCTATTATCAGCCAAGCCGAAGACCCCTGCCCAATAGTTGCCCAGCCCAATCCGTATAATAGCTATCAAATTTGGGCCATTCCATTTACACTAGTAATTGTCTTTATCCTGGTTTCAGCATGCTAGTTCACCCAGCCCCCAAACACTTATTACTTACAAACAGTTATTTTAATATTTTTTCTTGGTTTTATACACTAACAAAATTTATATTTATAAATGAAGAATGATCTATATATTTAAAGATATACTATCAACTTTGTATTTGTTTTTTTATTCATTATAGAGACTCCAATGTAAAACATAAAATATACGAAACTATATATTTTTCTCTAATACTTGCTCAAATATGCTCGAGCACGTCTGTTTGCTTAAACTTCCTTATATCTAATTATGTGAGTAAAAAATATGTTAAATATAATGATTAATATCCAACATATTTTTTCATTTTCATAAAAAATCTCAACACAAATTTAACATACTGAATTCCTTAAATATGTGATAAAAACACACACACAAAATAATTATTGTTTACGTTTTAAATTGATTATAACTAGAATAAACATCCGTGCGCGTTGCGTCGCGAGGCTTTTTGAGTTGAACACATAATATGATGCTAAAGAACCATAGCAAAAAGCAAACACATATCTATAAATTTCAGTTCGTGCAAACTGTAATCAAGTGCATGTCAATGAAATGGGCTAGATCAAAAAGTTTTAATGTTACAAAATCATAACAAAAACCAAGCATAAATTTATAAACTGTAGGGTTCTAGCAAATAGGGATGAGCTCGGTACCGACCGGTACCGAAAATCCCCAAAAGTGGGTACCAGTAACGAATATACCCGGTACGGTACGGTTCGGTACCGGTATTTGAGGGTAAAAACCGGTAAATACCGGTACTGAACCAATACCGTACCGTATCGGTACCAAAAATCTCAAAAGTCGGTACCGAATCGGTACCGAAAGTGTACCTGGTTCGGTAAATTCGATACCGGTATCGGTTCGGTACATAGTGGAAAATCATCTTACAAAGCACAATACAACTCCCATTGCACAACATTGTTGCAAAATCATCTTACAAAACACAATGCACACAATACAACTCCAATTACACAACATTATTGCAAAATAATAGTTATATAAATTTGTTAGAGTGAAATTCGAGTGATATCAAGATGTAAAAAGTTAACATTAAAAAAATATTTATATAATCTTATTTTAACCAACTTAAAATAAAGACTTATTATTTTAAATATTTTTTTTCCACAAGTAACTACATCCTAAATAATTGTAGAGACTTTAATAAAATGAATTTGATTGGGTGACTTTTTTGTATGTGTGTGTTTTTACAATTTTAGAGTTTTTTTAAATGATATATATATATATATATATATATAGGGGATGGTTCAAATGAAAACCACTTTTATTGTGAAAACTCGAAAACTAACTAAAAAAAGCCTAAAAAACACACAAAAAAAATTTTTTTTTTCAATTTTTTTTATAAAAATCGCTAGTTTTTATATATAAAAAAAAATTTTCAAAAAAAAAAAAAAAAAAATTGTGTAGTGCACATGTGTAATAATACACATGTGTAGTACACATACATATGTGCAGTATTACACATGTGCACTACACAAATTTTTTTTTTTTTTTTGAAATTTTTTTTTTATATTAAAAAACCTGCGAAATTTTGATTGCAAAAAAAATTTGTATGTTTTTTTGGCTTTTTTTAATTAGTTTTCGAGTTTTCACAATAACTAGTGGTTTTCATTTGAACCTTCCCATATATATATATATATATATATATATATATATATATATATATATATATGAAGTGATGACTACATATTTCTTTTAAAAAGTGTATAATCAAGTACCAAATTATAATTTATTGCCTACATGAAGTAACTTTTGATATGTATGTATGTATGTATGTATGTATGTATGTATGTATGTATGTATGTATGTATGTATGTATGTATGTATGTATGTATGTATGTATGTATGTATGTATGTATGTATGTATGTATGTATGTATGTATGTATGTATGTATGTATGTATGTATGTATGTATGTATGTATGTATGTATGTATGTATGTATGTATGTATGTATGTATGTATGTATGTATGTATGTATGTATGTATGTATGTATGTATGTATGTATGTATGTATGTATGTATGTATGTATGTATGTATGTATGTATGTATGTAACATACATACATACATACATACATACATACATACATACATACATACATACATACATACATACATACATACATACATACATACATACATACATACATACATACATACATACATACATACATACATACATACATACATACATACATACATACATACATACATACACACACACATACATACATACATACATACATACATATATATATATATATATATATATAGGATTAGGTTCAAACGTGAACAAAATCCCAAGAGTGAACTGCGTGAACTGATCTAGACCCTTGATTTTGTAGATGATAGATCTTAGATCAATGGCATAATTGTAATTAAAGGTATAATAAATTTAATTTAAATTTTAATCTAAAGGGTATAATAGGAAACTTTTATATTAAAGATATGGAAACTAATCAATACGTTTGTCATTTGTAATCCCCTAAAAGTCTATGTATCAGTTTCAAAGATAAACACTATATAAAAAAAATCCTCTAATGAAATCACAAAGACAGGGCATGTGTTCGACGATGATCCAGTTAGTTTTCCGGTGATAATATTTGAATGATCCGGCTGGTTGTTAAGGTTCGGGGTTAATATCTTCGGTCTGATAATCTTTGAATGATCCACATACTCAAAACAAGATTCCCTCACCCACCACCTTACCTGATCTCTCCCTATCATCTGCATATGGCCGGATTTCCGGCGACTGCCGGCTGTGTTTTCCAGCGAAAGACCCCCCACCCTCTTGTTTCTACTCCGGCACCACACAAGACCGGTGACCAGGTTAACCAGTAGAGCCGCCGCTCACGACGGCGCACGGCGACGACAATCGGAGGGACAGGAAGAGAGACGGTGGCTGTGGAGGTGGTTAAGCCAGAGTGATGAGAAACAGATAGAGATATCAAGAAGATGAAGCGACAAATACGGAAGCGCCGCCGCTCACGGCGGCGGCGGCTGGGAATTTTGACGGTGATGATGACAAATAGAACCTATCCTGACGAGTTTCCGGTTAAACTCTCCCTCGTTTCTTTTATTTTTTTTTCTTTCTTTTCTTTTCGGAAAAATTGATGTTCGGTTGTTGATAATGGTGATGGTTACTGTTTCCGGTGATGATGAATTTTTTTTCCTTTCCTTTCTTTTCTTTTTTGCGATGTTTGGTTGTTCATTGACTGTACACAAATGTATTGTAGCAGGTTTTGTGATATCTCAGAAGGTTGTGTGTATTGATTGTGTAAAGTCGTTGATGTACACTTGTGATTTTGCTCTGTTTTTAATGCGATATACACATGTTTATTCTGATTTTGCTCTGTTTTTAATGTGATGTACACATGTGTATAGTGTCTGTTTTTTGTGATATCTCAGTTTTTTTTTGTGTATTGAATGTGTAAAGTTGTTGATGTACACTTGTGAATTATGTAAAGTATTAGTTGCTGAGTTTTTTTTTTTGTTCAATTCGTTGATTTTGCTCTGTTTTTAACGCGATGTACACATGTGTATTCTGATTTTGCTCTGTTTTTAATGCGATGTACACATGTGTATTCTGATTATAACCCAATGTACACATGTGTATAACGTCTGCTTTTGTGATATCTCATAATTTTTTATGTATTGAATGTGTAAAGTTGTTGATGTACACTTGTGAATTATGCAAAGTATTAGTTGTTGAGTTTTTTGTGCTATTATAGGAGATGTCGTTTACGAGAAAAGTGGAGATGGAAGGTCGATAAGGATGATTCACGTATGAGGTCGATAAGGATGATTCAGCATACAACGTGGCGAATAGTTGTAAAAGATTATGTTTTTTTTTTTTTGTTTTTTCGATTATGTTGGTTTTATTGTTTTTACGAAACTGGAACTTGTAATTATATGTTTTTTTTTGTTTGGTTTGGAAAACATTATGGGACTTGTAATTTGTTAAATATAAAATAGTTTTACAGGTATTGTTTGTATATATGTATTATGTAGCTAATTACACATATGTACGATGCTGAGTACACATGTGTACTGTTCTATTTATATCCAAGTACACATGTGTATACCGTTGAAATATTAAGGTTACGTGGATCTTAAAAATCAAAATTTGAATTCCGTTGATGAAATCTAAAATTAAAATTAAAATTGAAATCTGGTGATTTATTGTTTGTTTTGATAATTATCTTATTAATAAATAAAACATAATGTGGATAAATGAATTTAAATTAGGAAAGATGTAACTTAATTCAATTATTAAAATAATGATTTAAATCTAATTTTTTATATAATTACAATCCTACCCTTAACAACTAAAAAGGAAATCAAGAGTCCAGATCTGTTCACGCAGTTCACTCTTGGGAGGTTGTTCACGCTGGAACCCTACCCTATATATATATATATATATAGAGGCCGATTAACGTACAATACCTCTTATCCTACATTATGTACGCGATGCCCTCAGCCGTACGATCTTCAATCGATCAAACGCGAGCGAAACTAATTTAAATGATTAAATTAATCATTTTAATATATCCAAATCATACCAGGAAGGTTAAACGTCATTGCGAGGTCATAAATCTCTGTAATTGACCGATGATAGTTCAAAATCAAACCCTAAATCAAATTCAAAAACCTGAAAATCTTCTTCCCCAACCTCCTTTCGTTCCTTTTAGTGCGATATCGATAATAAGAACTACTAATTTGGGAGTTGTAAGGGTCCAACGGAAGAAGACTGACAATGATCGACCAACAATCGAAGAAGATGAACAGTAACACACACAGATTTTTCACATGCGATATTCAATTTTCCACATGCGATTCTACACACCCCATGCCATTTTTCACGTTACCCCATGCTAGCCATTTTTTCACATGCGATATTCAATTTTCCACTTGCGATTCTACACACTCCATGCCATTTTTCACATTACCCCATGCCATTTTTTCACATGCGATATTCAATTTTCCACATGCGATTCTACACACCCCATGCCATTTTTCACATTACCCCATGCCATTTTTTCACATGCGATATTCAATTTTCCACATGCGATTTTACACACCCCATGCTATTTTTCACATTACCCCATGCTAGCCATTTTTTCACATGCGATATTCAATCTTTCACATGCGATTCTACACACCCCATGCCATTTTTCACATTACCCCATGCCATTTTTTCACATGCGATATTCAAATCTTCCACATGCGATTTTGTCCATCTACACACCCCATGCCATTTTTCACACTACCCCATGCTAACCATTTTTTCACATGCGATATGTATTGAATTCGCACCAGATCTGCACCTGATCGAACGGCTGGCATGATCGCGTACGTATCGTACGATAAGCGCATTTGTATTTTACTCTTTACCTATATATATATATATATATATATATATATATATATATATATATATATATACTAGTAGGGCACCCGCGCGATGCGGCGGCAGTGACAATTTGCAACGCAGTAATCATTTTCTGTTAGTTAATCAATTCTACAGCAATGTGTTGTATAGTACGTCTGTTAGTTTTTTATTCATAGCATCGTTGTAGCCTATCTATGATTTATATATCTCATTTAAGTAATAATAAACACACGAATAAAAATACAATACTCATAAACATAGTAAGGGGCTGTTTGGTAGCCTCTTAATGACCATTCAAATGCTTACTCTTAATGGTTTAAAACCTCTGAATGAATAAGAGGTAACCTCAAGTATGAATGATTAAGAGATAACCTCTGAATGGTAAATCATCACATGTCACATTCTTCTACCTTCTCATTGGTAAAATTCTTAATGGTTCCATTAAGAGGTAGCCTCAGAGGCTACCAAACAACCCCTAATTCAAAAATAGAACTACTCTTGTCAACTACCTGTTTTACATACTAACATAGCCCAACTTTACTACCCAGTTCTACTATTAATTTTTATTCTTTCTATTGAATAAACACCATTATTTTTATTCTTTCTATTCAATAAACACCATTATAATGGTTATAAAACCTATATTTATGAGAAGATAAATACACTATTAAGAAAGTACAAAAAAAAAACAAAGTTTATAACTCCATTAATGACGGAAAATTTATGATTTTGAGGTATTAACATGAAAATAATTAAACAAACAGTTGCACGGACTTGTTCTTGTCTACTCAGATACATACATGGTGTTTGGGTGTATACGTATGACACGTTTTTAGGATCTTTGACGTTGTAGGTTTGTGTAAAATTTAGGGATTCTTGTTGGGTTTTACCTGTGAATGCATAATCCGGCTAAAACCTTATGTGAGCTCTTGAGATACATAGATAGCATATAATGGAAGTTCGGTGGTTCTTCTATACAAATAAATAACTTGATCTAAAACTTATAATCTTAATATACTACAGATATAGAAAACTTTACAATTTTACATACCATAAATTTTGTAAATAGTTCTCAAAACTTCTAATGCTTTTATATATAAAGTATTCTTATAACTCGAATTAGTTTTTTCATAAAGTTAAATCAAGATTGGTACCTGTGTGTATTTGTGTTTTGATGATCATGAATTTATATGTTTTTTTTATTTTGATAAAAATGAAAAGTAAATTGTTGAAAGCGTATCATTGTTGACATTGATTAAGATACATAAGTAGAAACATTGAACAGATAAATATTGTTTTGCAATAGTGATAATTCATGGAAAAGGAGGGGATTTGAAATGGTGATTTTCTAGATGAAACCTAAACCAAAAATAGATACATAAAATAATTTAAGTGTGCTTTCATACATTCCCATGATCTTGTAACCTACTCGTGTTCCCCCAGTTGACCTGACTCAAATGCTGACCCGAGACGGTTGACATAACTGACCAGTTTGACTACATTTAGTGTGACCCGAAATTGTTGATGAAACTTCCACACAAGCCATCGATCATCATCGTTTAACTCTCGAACTAACACGACCGACCATGTATATTAAAACATGCCGATGCCTTTGGTATTCACTTTCAATGTGGAATGTAAACTGGTTAAAACACGGGAAAAAATTAGCTATTTCTAGGGTCCTAGCTGACAGTTCGAATGATGTTTTATCTTATGTGCAACAGACGAAAAGGGTAAAAAATGTTGACTAAAATTGACATGGGCCAAAATTCCCCTAAAGTGTATTATCAAAATGGTAACGCACATTTAGCATGTAGAAAAAAAAACCCCGTTTTGACCAACTATCCAAAAAGACTAACCACCCATCAGTAGGATAAACAGAAGCCAAGAATGCACTTTTGGGCTAAACCTCCGCCTATGTTTGGTGAACCACGGTATAGACCAGAAGTATCGGCCTCACCAGCAAAATACTACTTCAATTGTGGTTACTGAGATTCGATTGCAGGTGCATTCAGGTCAAGTTTGTTTGGTCACTTCTGTCTTTTATCATTTTACTTGGTTCACGGGTCCGGTATTGTAGAGTTGAAGTCTCGTTGTTTCATTTAGTTCTTTCAACTGTTACTTACCCATCAAAGATACTAATAATAACTAAAATTAAAAAAGAGAAGGTTGCCCCATTTAGTAAAAGTGACAAGTTGTGCCCATGTTCTAAAATGATAATTTTCAACCGTTCACTAATTAAAAAAGGTAATCTTGACCCATTCACTGAAATCATAATTGAAATGTTCAAATGGAAATATATTAGATGATTGACTAATTAAAATAAACTATAGGCACGTTCAACCCATTTGACCCCATTTCCTTTTTGGTAAAAAAAAAAAACTTTAGCCATTTGAGATGAAACATACATGGGGGCTTGGCTCCTTCCACTTCTGTCTTGGTACCTGTTAATTAAGTGTAAACAAGTGGTTATTAATAATCAGCTAACTTGATGTACAAAACCACTTTATATAAGAGCAAGTTTAATCATGAATGAATCTCCAACAGCCCACTGTACATAGCTAAACCAGTTTTTACAACATTCAAACAAATTTAAAAGTCAAAATTGAACAACCCATATATAAGTGGTTCGAACTATGCCATTTAGCCCAAAGTTACATGTATACACAATCCACAGCTATGTCGCTCAGCTTATAGCTACATGTATAACTATGTAAGTATATACTAAATAAACATTATATGAACCTGAAATTTGCAGGGGAGGATACTCCAATTTCCTGTAAACACAAGTAGATGTTAGTTTCTGACCATAAAGTTGATTATATTTGTAAAATTCGAGCAAAGAACTCAAAAACAGAGAAAAACCCTTATGTGTTTATGTATAAGCAAGAATGACAGATCTACAATCCATAACTAAAGAACCACAATTTCTTGGGTGGTTTCAAATGCTTAGTTACCTATAAACCTTAAAGACCCTCTATAAACTTTGTGATTTGTTCTACAAGTATATAGCAAATCACTATTTGTGAAAATAAAAAAACACAGCAAACCATTGTCCTCTGTAGGTGAAAAGAGGAAAAGTTTACAGGCTCCACTGTCAAACATCATAAATCACAATATTGAAGCCAAAAATTCATGAAATTAGAATAAGAAAACGATTCTACAGGTATCGGGGTCCTTACCAAGTTGCCAGACAAAGCTTGTTTAAACCCTAGATCGCAGGAATCTCCACTTACAAAACCATAGTTTACCAGTTCTATGGCGTACTTTGGTCCACGACGAAGGGAGCGGCAGTGGAAGACCGCATGTGAGGAGAATCATGGTGAGGGAAGCGCTAGTGGAATTCACAAGCTAAATATTGGGGGAAAAGGCCTGTTGAAATTCAAAATTTGAATGCTCAGCGCCATTTCTCTTTGGTGTATGACTGACTTCTCCAAAGAAAATCTAATTGAACATTTATGGCAATCGGGTAAATCAGTAGTATAATTTATTATTTAATTGTTGCATCATCAATCAATGGTTATAATACAGGCACTAAAGTTAAAAAACTCTTAAAGTTTTCAACATTTTACATTCTCTCTCTTATATATATTATATATAGTATTAGATATATATATATATATATATATATATATATATATGAGTAAACTGCCATTTTGGTCCCTGTGGTTTGGTCACTTTTGCCACTTTATTCCAAAACTCAAACTTTTTGCATCTGGGTCCCTGTGGTTTTAGTTTTATTGCCATTTTGGTCCAAAAATGAAATCAGATCATATTTGTCTTATAAAATCCTGCAATTTTGTCATTTTCCTCAGGGGTAAATCAGGTCATATTTGTCTTATAAAATATGGTATTTATTTATAAAAGAGAAATGATCATTTTGCCCCTGCGGAAAATGACAAAATAGCATGATTTTATAAGGCAAATATGACCTGATTTCATTTTTGGACCAAAATGGCAATAAAACTGAAACCACAGGGACCCAGATGCAAAAAGTTTGAGTTTTGGATTAAAGTGGCAAAAGTGACCAAACCACAGGGACCAAAATGGCAGTTTACTCTATATATATATATATATATATATAGGGGATGGTTCAAATGAAAACCACTTTTATTGTGAAAACTCGAAAACTAACTAAAAAAGTCTAAAAAAACCTAAAAAACATACAATTTTTTTTTTACAATTTTTTTAGAAAAATCGCTACTTTTTATATATGGAAAAAAAATTTCAAAAAAAAAAAAAAAAAAAAATTTTTTGGTTGTACTGCACATGTGCACTAATACGGAAAGCCTAAACCACTTAACCCACCCCCACCGACACCCCCCAAAACCTAAACCCCCCACCCCCACAAAAACCTAAATTCACCCTCCCACCAAAAGCCTAATCCCCCCCCCCCCCAAAACCTAAACCCCCCCACCCCCACCCTCCCGAAAACCTAAAACTAAACCCTAAACATAAACCCGAAAAAAACCTAACCCCCCCCACCCCCCAAAAACCTAAAACCCCCTCCCCCCCCACACCCAAAAACCTAATCCTAATCCTAAACCTCCAAAAAAAACTAACCCTAAAAGCTAAACTAGACTCAAAAAGCTAATTTTAAGCATGTAATGCACATTGTAGTACATGTTATATTGCACATGTGCACTACTATAATAATAGTATTGAAAACAAGACGACACCATAAATCTTTTTTTATGTCATAAAAAATATGCTCGAATATACTTGAATGAAATATAAGAAAATTTGTGATCTTATGGTGCCATTTTTGTTTTAAAATGATAACGTATGGAGAAATGGGAAATGTTTGAAAAGTTATATATTTTTTGTTCCAATTTTACCCCTCCTTCATTAAAAGTCTTCCCCCCCCTCCTTTTTAGTGGGTTTTAGTTAGTTTTCTAGTTTTCACTATAACTAGTGGTTTTCATTTGAACCTTCCCCTATATATATATATAGGGCTCATGCGAGAGCCACCCTTATTGTGAGAACCTTGAGAACCAATATAAACACAACCTAAAATAGCTAAAAAAACCTAACCCCCCCCCTCCAAAAAAAAAAAAAAAAAAAAACCTAAACCCCCCACCCAAAAAAAAAAACCTAACCCCCCCCCCCCCCCCCCCCGCAAAAAAAAAAAAAAACCTAAACCCCCCTCCCCCACCCCCCAAAAACCTAAACCCCCCCCCCCACCCCCTAAGTTAAAATGCTAAAAACTAAACCCCTAAAAAACCTAAAAAAATCTAAAAAAAATCTAAAGAAACCTAAAAAAATCAAAAAAAAAAATTTTTTTTAATATTTTTTATGCTCAAATCGCTACTTTTAGTGGCCAAAAAAATTTTTTTTGGCTTCTAAAAGTAGCGATTTTTATATAAAAAATATTAAAAAAAAATTTTTGTGTGATTTTTAGCTATTTTTAGGCATTTTTGGTGTGTTCACATTGGTTCTCGTGGTTCTCACAATAAGAGGTGGTTCTCGCATAATATTCTCCCTATATATATATATGTATATATATATGTGTGTGTGTTAAAAAGCTTTTTTCTTGAGAAATAAGAAATTATTTTAACTTTTTTTATGGTATTAGCCATGTTTAAACTGCTACAATTTCAAAACGAATTATATAAAAAAAACAACAAAATAATTTAAAAACTTTATACGTCCATACATATAAGAAAAACATAAGATTTACAATTTACTCAATTTTCTTTTGGAGGTATATGTTTAAATAATAAGAAAAGTAATCACATGATATCAAGGCATGAATTTGAACAAGTTTCACGCTTGCTTTGGCCTTTAGGGAATCAATAATATATAAACAAATGGTATGGGGTATTGTTGGGACTTAGAGCTTTGGTCAGTCAACGGCACGTACCCGTCACGCCACTCCGTTTCTGCAAAACGAGTCCCCATAACTCCTTGTGATACTCACACTCTACACGAAACCCCATCAATGCTTCAAACTTTGTACCTTCCTCGTTTCTTGTACTCCTTTGAACTTCGAGTCTTGTTAAATTAGTAAAGCTACATGAAAAGGTCACGTTTCATCTCTATTTAGCATATAATGTTCTTCATCTTTCTTGGAAGGATGAAGATAACGACCCGTAAAAACGCAAGAACGGCCCTACACAAGCACAACGGATTCAAGAAAGATGACTCTAAACTTTAATCACAAACATTTTTATCCAATGCATTATTCATTTGCTAGTGCATACAGTCAAATAATCACCATGCATGTAAAACTTTCACAGTTAAGTGCTTTTGGATGAAAGCAGTATCACAGGACAGGTCATTTTTTTGGAAATGTTTACCTGGACAATTAAAAACAAATCTGTTAGATACTGAATTGACAAACCATCAGGGCAAAATGAATAATATTAGTGATACGAGAAGCCAGATGTTACAACTAGTGCGCTTCTTCCTGTGTCAAAGCAAACATAGTTGAACATACACTCTGTGCGCTTCTTCCTGTGTCAAAGCAAGCCACAAGTTGTGATTTAATCTGAACTTGCTAGAAAGTTTAGCAGCTCCAAAATATAGAAGTGTCAATGAGATTCCCTTGAATAGGCATGATGATTCTCCGATCTTAGGATATAGAAGGTTGATGATAAGACTTTCCACTTCGAATGGAAATGACTTTTAAACCATCGAACATGAAACACCACACAAGCTAAGGGTGGAAGGGGTACCCTAGGGTATTACCCTAGCCCCATCCAATTAGATGTTGCCATATCATTTCCATCTCCAAGTGCGTTAGATGGGGCAAAACATTGGCGACGCCTACCACAGGTACCCACAACTACCCTAGTCTAATTTATGACCGTTCAACTTCAAAAAGGTTTGTGGATGTGTGATGTCTTCGTAGCAATGGTTTACCACAAACCAGAACCCGCATGGCAAAGCACAGGGGTGGCGGCAGTGTTGCCTGGCGGCTTTGAACCCTATTAGGGTTGGCCGCATGGCACCCCGTCCACCCTAAGTGGCTCAACCCAATACATAACCAACTAGATAAGACTTAGACATGCAATGAGAGGGGTGATTTGTCAGTCACTAAGGCACCCCATCTCCATTACTTTTTAAAGGGGTATGATCCCAAATGTGGCGCAAACCATGCACTGTCACACCCTGATATTTTCCGGTGGACCAAGACTTAGGGTACGTGACGATTGATATCAAATACACAAATAGCACAACAGAAGTTTTGGATTTAAAATACTATTACAAATAATAATGTCCGAATGTTCAAAATATATAATACAGACGGATGTATCAAAAGATCCACAGGCGGATCGAAAATACAAAATGAAATAAACAGACTGCTAGGCTTCAAATGCAAGGAGTTGCAAATTCCTCTTAAGCATTACCGGGCACTTCCAACGTATTCGTAACCTTGCAACCTGTCACACCCCCAAAATCCACACGCGGAGTACCACCGCTTGGAGGCGTGACATGACCAGGATCAAGCCATCAATCATATTGAACATAGTGTATAATAATTAAAGTAGTTTGTAAAACCCATTTCAATACAATTGATGTTCAAAACCAACAAGACATAATTTGAGTAGCGGAAGCATAAGTATGTAAACCTAATGTAAATCATAAGTTCAATTGTTTAAACGTTTAACATGGTATCCACGATCCATGCTCCACAACGACCTGCTCCTCCTTGTGCAAGCTCCATAAGTACCTAAGGTCCTGCAAAGCATGCAGCAGAGAGTCAACAACTAGTTGAGCGAGTTCACAGTAAACAGTTCAGTAATAGTAATAGTAAAGTAAGCCTTGTGTTCGTTCGTTATGTCATGTATCGTATTGGTTCATATCGCGGCCCTCTAGGCATGTGTGCGATGACTAGGGGAAGTTATCCCAATTATTCTAGACTATGTATATTTGTATCGCGGCCACCCTGGCATGTGTGCGAAGTTTTAGTATATAGTTCGCGGCCTTTCCAAGGCATGTGTGCGAAGATCAGTCATAATATCGCGGCCAACCCCTGGCGTGTGTGCGAAGATCAGTTCAATTGGTATACTAGTCTAGGTCGTATCTCATCATTACCCTTCCTCAACCTGAGGACCATATCATTAAATTCTATCATCTGAGTAAGTACGAATAAATAATCCAAAACCCATTCCCACCCTGGGAACCCCATGCCTTGGCTGTGTGAACTCACCTTGGTTTGCTCGGTAAGACTAGCTACTTTATTACCAATTGATCAAGCACGTCCTAACACGGTTTATCATATCAATAACAATCAGTTTCGAATTCCCATTTGAACCACGTAATTTGTCACACATTGCACAAGTTGTACTTATGAAATACACACATAATCATACACGTTCTAACAGTTAGCTACACCATGCCTTAACCAAGCTAATGACGTTTATTCGCACAACAGATTTTCATGCCAAGAAAACATGTTTGTTTTACGAGCCCAAGTTCCAAATTACACTCAACAGTCCATTCTAACTTCATTAATTAGATGCAGCCCAATTAGTTCAATTAAGATAATCATGTATTGGTCCTTAATTTCGGTACACATGCTATATGGTGAAAAGCAATTAAATGGTTTTAAAACATTCATGATGACACGCACATGGGATGTTGGAGACATCACACACATACACGAATTAGCAACCTACTTTTGTGAGTGGGTAATAATTTTTAAAACAATAATCATCATCACATCAGAAGGGTATCACGTGAATATTGGCAAGACAACCAAACTTGGAGCATATTCTTGAAGGTAAGGAATTTAATTAAAAGTCAAGATCATCATCTACAAAACCATCGATTCATGTAATATCCAATCATACACACTCATAGCCATCAATTATTTAATTAGCAATTCATAAAATGCTTGTCACCATCAATACGTGCACATGGTGATCTGTTCTGAATTTTTATCTAATCATTAGCAAGGTGTAGACATTTACTTTGCATGCCCACAGATTCATCGATTATTCAATAATATCTCAAACATGCAAACAGTTTCATCATATTACAAATCTAAATTAAACAACATCACTTGTTTCGGTTATTACTGTAAGCACATGACAAGCACCAATCACAAGTTCCATTCATGGTAGCCACCAATATTTTCTGTATAAACAACCCTTATATCATCGATTAATATCTTATAAAATTTCTGAATTCGTGGCACCCTTTAACATCAAGGCCGATACATAACAATCCTTGCTACGGCACCACACCAATCGTATATCATGTAATTAAATCATGTTACCACTATCAGTTTGTAATTTCACACAAAGTCAAGTACCAACAACAAAATCAAAACAATCATAAAGCATACTAACCTTGAAATCGTGTGCAATCACAAACGCTAAAACGAGGGAGGGGTAGTTCTTCGAGAGACCAGAGGGGTTACCGCTCAAGAATGAGAATTAGGGTTTGGATTTCTTGGGCGTGAATGTATGTTGTGAGCGTATGGGAGCCACCCATGGACGTGGGTATGTAATGAAACCAAGGTGTGTTGGGCTCGGTTTGGGCTAGAGGAGAACTGGGCTTATAAAAACCCACAAAGTAAGAGAAGTGTGCGACCGATGTGAGAGTGTGCGACCCGATATAGCGTGCGGTTAATTTTTGTGAAACATAACTACTGGTTAACTTTTATTCGCTTAATTACGTTATCGAATATAACAACACCTTACATAAGTACATATAATGTACGCATAATGAAACGAAAATAGAAGTGACACGCTCATGAAGATCATCAAAAATCCGAGTTGTCACATCATCCCCAGCTTGAAAGAAATTTCGTCCCGAAATTTAGCACGTAGTTACTGAGGAAGCTAGTTAAGTTGCGTTGTTTTACTGGTTTTCCTGGGGTGTCACATCATCCCCCTGTTGATTTGGAATTTCGTCCCGAAATTCCGCAGAACGATAGGAATGAGGTTGATAGGAAAGGTCTGATCAGGAAGAACAAGATTGGAACCCTAAACAATGTGTGGCCTCTAGACTTTTACCGCTTGCTAGTCCTACTATGTGCTTGGTGTTCAAAAGTGTTAGGGTGCGATTAAGCATTTGACTAACTTTTAAAGACACGAAACAAGTATTGGCACCCGAATCAAATAAAACAGTAATATAAAAGTCATCAAGTAGGAACTCACCCTGACCGATCACGAAGACACGTCCCCTAGCACCATTGCCGTCGTTGTTACCCCCATTGTTGTTCCCATTTCCTTGGTTGTTGTTGTTCTGATTTTGATTTAGCTGGGGGCAGTCTCTTTTGAAATGGTCTTCAGCACCACACTGAAAGCATCCCCTGTTGCCTCGCTGTTGCTGCTGGTTTTGTGGAGCTGGTGGTTGCGGTTGCTGGTTCTGATTTGCTGGCCGTGAGCTTCTACAATCTTTGGCCTCATGACCCATCTTGAGACATCTTTGACAACGACCCTTGCGACACTGACCACTGTGATGTCTGTTGCACCCGTTACACAGTGGGTGAATTCCCCGATATCCACCCTGCCCCTGACTGCCTGATGATTGCTGACTCGGACCCTGGTAGTCATTAGTCTTGCGCTGCTGTGCTTGAGACTGAACGGAAACTGATCCCTTGCTGGAATCCCCATCCCATTTCCGCTTGTTGTCACTGGGTGTAGTAGCAGCAGTAGCAGCAGTAGTGGTAGCACTGATGCGTTTTGGCAGCTTGTTCTGTTCCACTGCTTGATCGGTGAGTCGATGAGCAAGACGCTGGATGTCTTGGATATTGTTGAGGTTAGCCGATGTCACATGGCTCTGGATCTCTGGCGCAAGTCCCTTGAGGTACAACTCAATGCGCTTAACTGGAGGGTCCACCATCGTTGGACACAAGATGGCCAGCTCGTTTGACCGTTTCGTATAAGCTTCGATTTCTGACCCCGTCATCTTCAGATGATACAGTTCCACCTCCAACTTGTGGATGTCATCACGCGTGCAGTATTCTCGTTTGATCAGTTCCTTGAAATCTTCCCAAGGTGTGGCGTTAGCAGCTGCCAACCCTAGGATCTGTACTTGCGCGTTCCACCAAGTTAGTGCAATCCCTTCCAACGTGCCAGTGGCATACTTGACCCTGCGAGCCTCAGGGCATTCACACATCTCGAATACTGACTCTAGCTTCTCAAACCAATGGAGGAGTCCCACTGCCCCCTCGGTGCCACTGAAAGTGCTTGGACGACAGTCCATGAAGTTCTTGAATGTGCAGACAGGTGGCTGAGCGTGTTGACCTGTCGTGTGCGTAAGAGTAAACATACTTGAGCACGAGTGTTGGTTTACGAGAGTAGGATCTAAAGATCCTAGAATAAGTGGTGATGGCAGGTTGCACCTCCTGCCTGGGCAGCTGCGAGTGCTGCGGTAACTTGTTCAGTGATCGAAGCCGCCAACTGGGCTTGAGTTAGGTTAACGCGTCCACTCATGATCTTGATATCAGGGAGAACATGAGTGAGAGATGTTCACGAATAGTGCGATGACAGAAGAGTGTAAGCACACAGGTGTTCTCAAGCAATAACAAATAGTGAGCAATGTAATCTAAGCATACTCCGAGCAAAGTTCTATGTATTTCTAGCAAGCAGGTAATAAACATAAACCTTATTACCAAGAATGTCGAGTCTTGCACGTGGAGCGAAGCGTCGTTGTGGATCGTTGAGAGCACTGTTCTGGTTATAGTCTGGTTTTAATAAAAAGAGGTTTTCCCTATATTAAAACCAAGTTCTCTATAACCAATGGCTCTGATACCAATCTGTCACTCCCCCAAAATCCACACGCGGAGTACCACCGCTTGGAGGCGTGACATGACCAGGATCAAGCCATCAATCATATTGAACATAATGTATAATAATTAAAGTAGTTCGTAAAACCCATTTCAATACAATTGATGTTCAAAACCAACAAGACATAATTTGAGTAGCGGAAGCATAAGTATGTAAACCTAATGTAAATCATAAGTTCAATTGTTTAAACGTTTAACATGGTATCCACGATCCACGCTCCACAACGACCTGCTCCTCCTTGTGCAAGCTCCATAAGTACCTAAGGTCCTGCAAGGCATGCAGCAGAGAGTCAACAACTAGTTGAGCGAGTTCACAGTAAACAGTTCAGTAATAGTAATAGTAAAGTAAGCCTTGTGTTCGTTCGTTATGTCATGTATCGTATTAGTTCATATCGCGGCCCTCTAGGCATGTGTGCGATGACTAGGGGAAGTTATCCCAATTATTCTAGACTATGTATATTTGTATCGCGGCCACCCTGGCATGTGTACGAAGTTTTAGTATATAGTTCGCGGCCTTTCCAAGGCATGTGTGCGAAGATCAGTCATAATATCTCGGCCAACCCCTGGCGTGTGTGCGAAGATCAGTTCAATTGGTATACTAGTCTAGGTCGTATCTCATCATTACCCTTCCTCACCCTGAGGACCATATCATTAAATTCTATCATCTGAGTAAGTACGAATAAATAATCCAAAGCCCATTCCCACCCTGGGAACCCCATGCCTTGGCTGTGTGAACTCACCTTGGTTTGCTCGGTAAGACTAGCTACTTTATTACCAATTGATCAAGCACGTCCTAACACGGTTTATCATATCAATAACAATCAGTTTCGAATTCCCATTTGAACCACGTAATTTGTCACACATTGCACAAGTTGTACTTATGAAATACACACATAATCATACACGTTCTAACAGTTAGCTACACCATGCCTTAACCAAGCTAATGACGTTTATTCGCACAACAGATTTTCATGCCAAGAAAACATGTTTGTTTTACGAGCCCAAGTTCCAAATTACACTCAACAGTCCATTCTAACTTCATTAATTAGATGCAGCCCAATTAGTTCAATTAAGATAATCATGTATTGGTCCTTAATTTCGGTACACATGCTATATGGTGAAAAGCAATTAAATGGTTTTAAAACCTTCATGATGACACGCACATGGGATGTTGGAGACATCACACACATACACGAATTAGCAACCTACTTTTGTGAGTGGGTAATAATTTTTAAAACAATAATCATCATCACATCAGAAGGGTATCACGTGAATATTGGCAAGACAACCAAACTTGGAGCATATTCTTGAAGGTAAGGAATTTAATTAAAAGTCAAGATCATCATCTACAAAACCATCGATTCATGTAATATCCAATCATACACACTCATAGCCATCAATTATTTAATTAGCAATTCATAAAATGCTTGTCACCATCAATACGTGCACATGGTGATCTGTTCTGAATTTTTATCTAATCATTAGCAAGGTGTAGACATTTACTTTGCATGCCCACAGATTCATCGATTATTCAATAATATCTCAAACATGCAAACAGTTTCATCATATTACAAATCTAAATTAAACAACATCACTTGTTTCGGTTATTACTGTAAGCACATGACAAGCACCAATCACAAGTTCCATTCATGGTAGCCACCAATATTTTCTGTATAAACAACCCTTATATCATCGATTAATATCTTATAAAATTTCTGAATTCGTGGCACCCTTTAACATCAAGGCCGATACATAACAATCCTTGCTACGGCACCACACCAATCGTATATCATGTAATTAAATCATGTTACCACTATCAGTTTGTAATTTCACACAAAGTCAAGTACCAACAACAAAATCAAAACAATCATAAAGCATACTAACCTTGAAATCGTGTGCAATCACAAACGCTAAAACGAGGGAGGGGTAGTTCTTCGAGAGACCAGAGGGGTTGCCGCTCAAGAATGAGAATTAGGGTTTGGATTTCTTGGGCGTGAATGTATGTTGTGAGCGTATGGGAGCCACCCATGGACGTGGGTATGTAATGAAACCAAGGTGTGTTGGGCTCGGTTTGGGCTAGAGGAGAACTGGGCTTATAAAAACCCACAAAGTAAGAGAAGTGTGCGACCGATGTGAGAGTGTGCGACCCGATATAGCGTGCGGTTAATTTTTGTGAAACATAACTACTGGTTAACTTTTATTCGCTTAATTACGTTATCGAATATGACAACACCTTACATAAGTACATATAATGTACACATAATGAAACGAAAATAGAAGTGACACGCTCATGAAGATCATCAAAAATCCGAGTTGTCACATCATCCCCAGCTTGAAAGAAATTTCGTCCCGAAATTTAGCACGTAGTTACTGAGGAAGCTAGTTAAGTTGCGTTGTTTTACTGGTTTTCCTGGGGTGTCACACAACCTGTCACTAAGTCTTTTGAGGTTACGTCAGTTTACACTGGTAAATACAAATAACCGACACATTTTGAAAATATTTCAAAAATCTTTTAAGTGCACAAAGGCACATGTATTTTTATAAATAACTTGGGACTATAATAATTATCTTGTATACAGTTCTACATGCTTGTCAATACATATGGGGCCCGGTACAAAAACCGATAACATGATTAACCGACACGCCACTTTAACCCATTAAGGGTATCCCCAATATGGGTAGAAAATATTTTATAATAGCATCAGCATCTGTCAGGTGTATGCCTACACCCCATGCTTAAGTCGTGGCCATTTGCAATTAAATGAGTCGGGCATATCTAGGGCACGGTCGCATTAACCCCCAATGTTTAAGTTCTCATGCAAAACAGACTAAAACGAGTTATGCGGATTTTCTAGTCACAATCCGACACATGATCCCATACCCGACCAATGGGTAATAATTTACCGTATCCCAAGCCCGTATAGGGAAAATAGGTTAAGAGTATTTACCTGGATTAATATCTTATAGTCAAGATATAAATAATAATCACAGCCGATATATCAATTAACTAAGCTTAGTTTCAATCTACTGGAATGACTTAGTCTGGAATGAATGGTATAATAACCAATCAGAATGTTAACGGGTCATATTCAAGTCAAAGACTTGGACCAGTTAACTAAAAATTATGAAAACGGTATGATACGCTAGCTTAAGCGATGACCAGATAGAATGTAGTTTAAACCCTCACTAGTACCAATACTTGTATAATATGGGTAAACTTATTTACATTCTGGAATTTGAAAGAAATTGAAAAGATTTGACCCGATTCGGTAAACTTACGTAAATTAGTTACATAAGCTAATCGTACGCGCATAGGCGGTATCGGGTGATCGGATGAGCCATAAAAAAGTTCAATATGCCAAAACCTTTTAATTATGCTACAGGGTAAGTAGGTAATTTACTTTATATGTTTATGATGGTTTAAAATCAAGTTATGCACCATAAGGGCATTTTAGTCATAATATGGCATAATTTAAGAATTTATATAAAAACTTAAGAACTGATTATGATCAGGTAGTATAACCATAGAGGGTTATTCTACACTATAATATGATCATAATGCAACTTAGAATCGGTAGCTAAAGTTGCTAAATCGGGTCAGAATCAAAGGTCAAAGCGGAAGTCAAACTGTTCGACTTTTGGTTGCGAACTGACATGTAAACTGGAAATGGCGGGCTAAACATGTTTATACATGTTCTAATATTAATTACCAACTGATATGATGTTAGAAACATGGGTTTAAATGATTACAAGTTCACTTTATAAGTTTTCCGAAAATCTGTCGTTTGACTTTTTATTAGACTTAACTTTGACCCGTCATTTGACCAACTTAACGTGATTTCCAGGAGGTGCCCTTTTGAGGGATTAACACATACCTTATTACAATCACATAGCCATGTTCGATTCGAACAATCACTGGACCATAATGGTCTAAACTGAAAGTCAAAGAAAAAGTCAATTTGCTTGACTTTCGACTAGAATCTTAGCCTACAAAAAGAAAGAGCAGGAAAGGAACACTTACTTATGATCCTTAGAGAAAATAGAACGCAGGGGAGGCCTCGTGGAAGAGGTAAGCTCCATAATAGAGTAGAGAAGATGTAATGAAGAGATGAGCAAGAAAAATAAGCAACTTAGGTTGCTATTTATAGTTGAAGAGAAGTGATGAGGTGAAGCCAGGTGTTAGCCAACTCTTCCTGAGGTTGCTAAATGTCCTAGGACGTGTCAAGACCAGAGGAAGGTGGCAAGGATGCGAGAAGGCAGCAGCATGGCAGAGTTTCTTGGCCTCCAAACAAAAAACTGCCCATATACAGTCCTTACAGACCGTATTAGCTTTAAGCTTACGGTCTATAAGCCACTCAGCGCACACAGAATTTCACCTCCTTACGGACCATAAGGATAGAGAACTTGCGGTCTGTAACACCCCAATCGCGTAATACAACAACACGCGACGGAAATATTGGGGAGTCACGTTACAAATTGCTCACAACTACTGGTACTAAATTGTTTCAATATTATTAACGTCGTTTTACAAACAAAGAATACAAGTAATTATCTTTTGATTAAGAAGTCTAAGGACCGAATGCAGTCCTATGTGTCGCATGCTTGAGTAGTTGAAAACCTAAAACATATGAGAAAAATAGTCAGCATAAAAATGCCGGCGAATACATAGGTTTTGTTAGCCAAATAAATGGCAAAAGTTTGATATTGCAATACTTTGACAATTACAAGAGTTATCGATTTGAAAATAAATCTTGAAGCTAAAGAATGGCAAAAATTTTAGTATTGCAATACATAATTTCGATTGTGAAAACTCATGGAAAAAAGTATTGTATAAGGCAATATGATTATTACTAAATAATTTTTATGCCATTTGAAATTGTACATCGTACTCTCATTTAAATCATCGTAAAACTCGTTAGTGTGTTATTAGAAATTCAATTAAGGATTAATAATAACTATTTTGAAATAAATCAAAACTTGTGTGAGTATTATATAAATCAAGTCAATGATTCATAATAATACTTTAGATATACTTCTAAGAATCCAACATATAAAGATATGGGAGATTCTACGAGGATTTGGGTAATCAAACATTGAAAAAAAAATCGTACACAAAATCCTAAAATGATTTGGATAATGCTACAAGATTAATAAAATAAGGACACTTATATATAGGAAGTACCAGCGGCGTATCAACCATGTTCTTATTTATTACACCCGTTTCGTTATCTAAATCACAACTACCACATAAACACAAAATCGTCAACTTGTCAATCAACTTGTAAACACGCATGAAAGTACACGATGAATCCAAATAAGGGCTCCAATATTAGCACTTTGAACATCCCATATATGTTTAGTTATGAAGATATTTAAATATTACAAGGATACGGTTCTCGTCACATCGTCTAGTCAAACACGCATTAAAGTACACAATGAATCCAAACAAGGACTCCAATATTAGCACTTTAAACATCCTACAAGTATCAATCTATAAGGATAAATTGATGCTAAAAGGATTCGGTCTCAATCACATTGAATCATTGTATCACAACATTCTAAATCCTAATGGTGATTCGGGATAATGCCACGAAGGGTAATACAATAAGCACACTTATATATAGGAAGTACCAGCGGCGTATCCACCATATGCTTATTGTATTATCTAGTTTCGTTATCTAAATCACCAACAATCTACACATGAACCATAACCATCGTGTCGTAAAGTACTTCTTAAAAATCTCACTATGAAGATAGGAAGATCTAAGACTGTACTTCAAATATCCTATAAAAATCTAATTATGAAGATAGGTTGATCTTTTAAGGATTTGGATAAACATCATATTTGCATAATCGGAATAATACACATAAAAGCACTTAGTAAACACATATATGCCATACATTTGGAAAACAAATCGGTTACACATATGAATCACCCCAAAAACATTTGAAAACGGTAAAAGAGGGGAACTATGTACTCGCCTTGGATTGCAAAGTATTCTCGATCTAAAAGAACTAACAATGCTCGGGAAAACCAAGGAAATCAAGTGGTACCTAGTAATCGAATCGCTAGTTAATAAATCGACACCTAAATCGGAAGATCGGGTAGAATGAGGTCTCGTAAACCAAATGAGTATTGGAACTCATGTGATATGGTTTAAAGAAGCCTACATTCTAAATCGGAACCTATCCTAAGTGCTTACGACCCGTTACGACCCATTAAGGTAGCTTACGCTACTTTAACGCGTCGTTCGTGCAAATGCGCATTCGAGACGCCTAACTAGTCCTATGACAAGTATTATATGCCCTAACATGTTTAAATATGTTGCATAATCAGTTTAAGTGACAAAAATTAAGTTACATATGCTTAAATACAATTTATGCATGAAAAGGGCATTTTGGTCATTTACCTAAGGCATATAAACTACCTATCATACAACTAATTAAACTAAGTGACCATAAGGTATAACCTCGGAAGGTTATTCCCTATACAACTATGGTCACCAAATATGCTTGGTCGGATCCTAACGATTGACCAAACGTGCCGGGTTCGAAAGTCTAAGCGGTTGTCAAAAGCGCTTGACTTACGATCCTAAACAAGCACTAAACTAAAAGTGACGAGTTAAACATATTAAAACATGTTTAACTAAGTTAGAAAACAAGTTCGATATCAAAACAAAGTGTTTTGATACCCTAAAATAACTTCGTCGCAAAATATGCATAAACACGTATTTTGACCGAAGCTTTGACTCGTCACTTCGACTAATCGACGTGGTAATAAGTAGGTATAGTCACCAGGGACTATAACCATCATGATTACGCTCACGTTGCAAAGTTCGATTGAACTTTGACTTGACCAAATCGTGGTCAAAGCAGAAAGTCAAACACTGTTTGACTTTCACGCTTGAAAAGCATAAAAAGCATGAAAGTAGCTTACAAAAGGTCCAAGCTAGGAAGAAACAAAGAAATTTGAAGAATGGAGCCTTCAACCAAGAAGGGATAGCCCCAATCAGATCCAAGAGCAGAATTGAGATGAAATGAGCAATGAAGAATGAAAAACCCAAGCCTATTTATAGATTTCTTGGATGAACAAGATCATTACAAGTGTTTTTGAAACTCAATCTTGGTCATACACTTGTGGAACATGGTTTCTAATACAATGGGAGCTTAAAACCAGTCTATAGTATCCAAAATCTATGGTAAAAATCAAAGAAACCAGCTGCTGAATGCTAAAAACCATTTTCTGCCCAGATCAGTCTCTGGCGCCCCGCGAGAAACCTGTCGCGCCCAGCTAGAGACCAAAATGGCAGAATGTCAGAAATGGTCCCTGCATGCAATAAACTCAGTTTTTGATGTATTTAAGCCTCGTTAACCCCATTTCAAGGCACTATAATGAAGTTAAAGTATAGGGAACATGAAATATACTTGAAAATATCTCGGATGTCGGTTCGTTTGATCGTAAGATCGCGTTAGTCGGTTAATTACGACGAAAACTCGAACGGACACGAAAACGATCCAAATTACGCGACGAATGGTATTTTTGCATTCCAATCACTAAATAAAATATTTTAATGATTACAAAAATTTTTGGATGCCCGGATATGTTCAGAACGTAAGATATGCGCGAAAATGCAAACTTATACACTTTTTGACGCTTTTAGTCCCTATTGATCAAATAAGCGTATTTTCGCATATCGAATCCCTCAAAGCCTATTTCTAAGCTATGTAAAGGATACTTAGGGTATGTTTAGCTTATGATCAATTTCCGGAATGTTCTTGCCATACGAATCGATATACTTTTGCAGTTTGACATAAATAGTCCCTACGATCGAATAAACTTGTATTTGACACACCAAAGCCTTCAAAACTTATTTGTAAGTTATATAAAAGTTATTTAAGGTATGTTAAGCCTATGTCACTATTACGGAGTGTTTGTCGCATTAAAATGATTACGTTTACGTACCAGTTTGCGTATAACTTTCCAGAAAGCGATTTAAAGCTTGAAATCGAACTAGAATCAAAATGTGAAATTGTCAAACGCAAATAAACAAATTTTGAGACCAAAACACATTGTTTCTTTGATAAAATATATTGTTCTACATCGTACGGTGTTTACGAAGCACAAGTGTCACAGTCTCCCCTACTTTAGGAAATTTCGTCCTGAAATTTATTCGAAGGAGACCATAGAGTGTAATTGAAACAACTGATGGATAAGCAAATTGCTAGATCCCAAAGATGCGGAGCATCGTTTGGTGTTGGAAATTTTAGGGGATTCAAAATGTGATTTGGGATATTCAAAGTATCTCAATGTATTCAACCCTTTGATACTTGTGAATTTAAAGAAAAAGTCGACCAGTGTTCAAAAATTGTTTAGGTATGGCACTATGTTATACTAAGCTCTTAGTGAAATTCCTAGCAAACAAAGGGGTGTACATTCAAACCCTACACGTACACAGTTTCTAACGTCCCACGAGGTACATCCCATGTACCATGAGCATCTCATGCATAAGAGACGGGTCAACATACCTATAGCATCAAGATCGTCATCTTTAACACCATAATATACTCCCAGAAGTCTCGATTTGAGTTAATGAATGTACTCGTCGTCGTCCATTGTAAATAACCATAAAAATATCAAATAAGCACATAATCACATAATGGCCCAAGATAACATAAAATCACCAAGTGATCTTAGCAACGTTCTGAAGAATAACACAATAAGAACACTTATATATAGGAAGTACCATCGGCGTATCCACCGTGCTCTTATCGCATCATACTCCTCCCGTTACCTTAATCACTCTAGATTTTATGCCACCATACTTCGCAAGGCTTACTATGATTCTCAGGCGTCGAATCTCATAATTAAGTGTGCACCCATAATTACTTGTTTCGTCACATGGTCCACATAACTCCTCTTGTTAAGCAAGGGTAATGTCACACCCCGATTTCCACGTGTCTCACCGGTGGGCCCGGTGGGGGATTACCGTGACGATGTTGGCAACAATATAGTCAAACCACACAATTATATAATGCACAGCGGAAGCATAAGATAAATATATAAATTTCAACCTCTGATTGTAATATCAAAATGTATTACAGGGGTTGGATATATCCACAGTGGATCGTAAATAATCATAAATTATTGTTCCATCAGATACTGCAATCAAGCTTGCGAGGCTTATCCCGACGCTAGGGAGCTAATACCAGCCAATTACGTTTAGGTACCTGCACTTAATCTTTTTTGGGGAAAATACGTCAGTTTACACTAGTAAATACATTCAACTGACACATTTGAAAATGTTTATTAAAATTGATTTGAATCACATGGCACAAACTCTTTTATAACTTGGGAAAATTCATAATGATCTTGTGAACGTTTTACATGTTCTTTTATGCGTTCAGTAGCCCGGGTCGTGTCGGGTTAAAGATTTATAGACACACCACGTTTACGTAAAACCGTAGTACAAAAACCAACGGCTACGTTTTTAATTTTAATGTCGACACTTTATACCGGGTGTACGCCTACACCGGGATGTCGATGGTCGTGGCCATTTCGTAAAATGATGCCAAGGATATCCGGGACAACGGTCATTAAACCCCCCAAAGGCTTATAAGCAACAAAACTATTTAAATGAGCCGATCATATTTAATCAATTAACCACCTAAGCGATGGAATTATATAATGCTCAATCAAGCGGTATTAATATACCGTAACCTAAGCCCATATAGGGGAAATAAGTTAAAGTATTTACCTTTGCAAGTATTAATCCTTAATTTAGATCAAGTCACCGATAGCTTTTACTGGGGCTCCTAATCTGGAACGAAGGTTTTAATTAACCTCTTAGAATCCTAACGGTCCTTATATTAGCCGTAGCTTAAACCGGTTGATTCCGATATATAGATATGGTTAATTCGCACGAAAAGGCGAAAACCGAGAATGGAGTATGATTTGGACCCAACAAGTTCAGTGACTTGTTTTATATGGGTTTATAGTTCATACTCTGGATTTTGGGGTTCAAATAATATAATTTGACCCATATCGGCTATTGCACGAAAACTAGTTTCATGAGCCGTACCGTGTGCGCAAATAGGCGAAACGGTTAACCATAAGTGTCCTACGCTTATTTCCTAAGTCAATATGCCTTAAAAGTATTTTGGTATCAGTAGGATACCTTCCGTGATGCCCGTAACGAGTTTAAGTTAATATTATGCCCCATAGGGGCTTTTCGGTCATTTTAAAGACTTTAAAAAGGGCTTTTCGAGTTCTACAGGAAATCTGAGTTTCCCGAACAGCTTATAAAGCTTAAAATACTTTATTTATTATTTAAAATCAGTAGCAACTGGAATCGGGTCAAAAGACCTTGTAGAACTCCCGTTTTGGCCAAAAAGGGCATATTCGGTATTTACCGAACCGTAGCCATAACCGCAGGTTATGAGCAAGGTAAAAATTATTAAAAATCTTTAAAATTCCCAAAATATTATTTTACCACAGTGGGTAAAAGTTTTGGTGACGAAAACTTGGGTTAGATGGGCGTTATGCTAATTGCGCCGTTAATTACAAAACTTTCTTAAAAGTGCGCCTTTTAGCATAACTCTCATTCTAGGCCTCGGATTGACGTGAAATTTTAAGGACATGCTTATAATTTAACAAGCAAGGTTTTGGTCCATTCACGTGTCCGAAATACTCGTTTTAATTTTTAAAAGGCCGTTACGGTCAACTTTTAGGCGAATGACGGAAATATGTAAAAGACTCGGATAACTCATGAACCGACCACAGAGGCGTATACCAACATGTGACCTGGTCCTAAGAGAGTCCTAAGGTATATTTATACCTCACTAAAACGGGTCAGAACTGAAGTCAAAGCAAAAGTCAAACTTTTGCCACATTCGGCTCCGAACCGGTTCTATATAGTAAATGATCGATTCAAACGAGCGCAAACAGGTTTATATACTTATTATCATGTTTTATGATTGTCAAAACAGGTTCCATAACATATATATTACAGATTATGCATAAATCGCTAAAATAGCTTTCTGTTGACTTTTTAACCGCACGTTTGACTCGACATTTGACATAGTTAGAGTGGTGATCAGGGGGAACCATTTTAGAGGTTTATTACCCACGTAAATACCAACTCATAACCACCTTTGATTCGTCATAAGACTGAACCATTACTGATTTATTGTAAAGTCAAACCGTAGTTGCGACGGTTTGGTTTTTAGCTAAAAACTAAGCATAAACTGAACAATGGATGATCAAGGTAACTTACAGAAGTTAGAACTTGAATATGGAGCAGAGAGAATGCTTGGGAGCACTTAGAATGATCAGAGAGGTGTTGTTTGAGGTGTGGTAAACATATGCTCATAACCTTGGTATTTATAGCCAATGTCAAGGATGTATGATCATTACAAACACCTACAACAGGTCAGGGGTGATGGGTAGATGTCCCCTAAGTGTTATGGGTCGAGCATAGGGTGCCCATGCCCCATTTGTTGGATTATGATCGTTCAAAAGCTCCAAAAGCCAAGTAGTTACACAATTCTGCATCTGGGCACTTTACGCGGCCCGCATGGGAGTTCCCATGCATTTTAATGCGGGTCGCCTAAAGATTAAGAAACCAGGCGAGTTAGTGAGGAGGCTCGCGGCCCGCCTCAACTTATGTCTAAACCTCACGCGGGTCGCGAGAGGTTATATTTTCTGAATTTCTCAAATCTTTTATAATGATTACAGAATCTGGCCATTAATAACGAAATCTTTCGTAGTGATTCGCCTGACCTTTCGGTTTTGAAGGGGTAACTTTGCGGTTTGGCCCTCGGTTATTTACCGATAGGGGCCTCGTGTTATTTACCCGCATTATAAAGTCCCCGGTTTATTTATTTAATTATTCTGAAAGTCTTAACTTTCACTATTGACGCTTTTAACCCTTCTTCTACGAATTTGATCGTAACTTTCTCGTTTCATATCGAAACTTCGCGAAATTCATATATATTATTTTAGTGAGTGTATAATACTGTTACAAAGTCTTTGGAACGTTAAAGGGTCACTCAGAGGTATTATTAAACATGTTGACACAGTTAACCCCTGTAGTTTGTAATCTCTCACTTTCTTCCGCGTTTTGTTTTTGTACGATCTATAATTTATTCGTTTGAAGGTTTAAGCATTATTTAGGGATACTATACAATATATTTACCTTTGTTGACATTTATAACCCTCGAATTTATATACTTTCAAGGTTTGTCAAAATCAGTCCTTTATTTATTATAGATGCCACGTGTAAACAAATGACACGTGTTAACACATCATTGGACACAAAAATTCGAGGTGTTACATCCTCACCCCCTTAAAATAAATCTCGACCCGAGATTTACTCAAATAAATAGGGGTATTTTTCTTTCATTGTAGCTTCGACTTCCCTTGTATATTCAGGACCTCTACGAGCATCCCATTTGACTTTTACAATCGGTACGTGCTTTCTGCGAAGCTTCTTCACCTGTCGATCTTCAATCGACAAAGGTTTTTCTATGAACTTTAAGCTCTCATCTATATGCACATCTGTGTGTGGAATCACCAACGACTCGTCGGCGAAGCACTTTTTGAGATTGCAGATGTGGAACACATTGTGAATTCCATTGAGCTCTTCAGGCAAGTTTAGTTTATAGGCAACTGATCCGACTCGTTCAATGACCTCAAAAGGCCCTATGTATCTCGGACTCAGTTTGCCCTTCTTGCCGAAACGCATCACCCCCTTCCAGGGCGATACCTTCAGTAATACCTTTTCACCCACTTCGAAGTGAAAATCCTTACGCTTTGGATCAGCGTAGCTTTTCTGCCTATCGCGGGCAGCCTTGAGACGCTCCCGGATCTGGACAATCTTGTCCGTCGTCTGGAAAACAATCTCTGGTCCCGATAATTGGACCTCTCCTACTTCCGCCCAACAAACAGGCGATCTACATTTCCTACCATATAATGCCTCAAAAGGCGCAGCCTTTATGCTGGTGTGGTAGCTATTATTGTAGGAGAATTCGATCAGGGGTAGGTTTTTATCCCAGTT
>NW_023395530.1:0-63207 GCF_002127325.2 Helianthus annuus | reverse complement strand
CGACGGTTGTGTTTATAGGCTAAAACTATGGAAATGTATGACCAAAATGGTTGTGAACGACTTACAGAAGTGTGTTCTTGCTTATAGAGCAGAGAAAAGGACTTGAGAGCTTAGAATGATCAGTAGATGAGTTGTTTGAGTTGTGTGAATGTTGTAACCTCAACATTGCTATTTATAGTGCTCAAAAGGCCTTTAGATCATCACAACTCATGCTACAACTGATCATGGATGATGGGCAGGTGTCCCTAAGTGTTATGGGTCGAGTAGGGGGCGCCCATGCTCCATTAATTGGTTGTTGGTCGTTCAATGGCTCCAAAAGGCATGTAGTTACAAGTATTCTGCATCTGGGCGTCTAATGCGGCCCGCATGGGAGTTCCATGCGTTTATAATGCGGGCCGCCTGGGATTTAAATACCAGACGAGTAAAAGAGGAGGCTCGCGGCCCGCCTCAACTTAACCACAAATGCAATGCGGGTCGCGTGGGGCCTGTTTTTCAGATTTTTAAAATCTTTTGCAATGATTACGAAATCCTGGTAATTAATAACGAAATCTTTCGTAATGATTTACCTGACCTTTCGGTTTTGAAGGGGTAACTTTGCGGTTTGGCCCTCGGTTATTTACCGATAGGGGCCTCGTGTTATTTACCCGCGTTGTTAAGTCCCTGGTTAGTTTATTAATTATTCAGAAAGCCTTAACTTTCATTATTGACGCTTTTAACCCTTCTCATACGAATTCGAGTATAACTCTCTCGTTTTAAGACGGAACTTCGCGGAATTTACATAGTATATTCTAGTGAGTGTATAATACTGTTACGGAGCCTTGGGAACGTTAAAGGGTCACTCAGAGGTAATATTAAACATGTTGACACAGTTAACCCCTGTAGCTCGTAATCTCTCACTTTCTCCCGCGTTTCGTTTCCGTATGATCTATGATTTATTCGTTTGAAGGTTCAAGCGTTATTTAGGGTTACTATACAGTATATTTACCCTTGTTGACATTTATAACCCTCGAATTTATATACTTTCAAGGTTTGTCAAAATTAGTCCTTTATTTATTATAGATGCCACGTGTAAACAAATGACACGTGTTAACACATCATTGGACACAAAAATTCGAGGTGTTACAGAGGAGGAAATATGTAAAAATCTCTAGTTTTTATTTACAAGTACTTTGTTGAGTTGTTTATAAAATGTTAGAGTAAATTGTCATTTTAGTTCCTGAGGTTTGGTTCAAATTGCCATTTTAGTCCAAATAGTTTTTTTCTCCTCTAGGTACCTGACTTTTCTATTTTCTTGTCATTTTGATCACATTGCCTAACTCGGTCTAAAAATCTGGTTATAACAAGGAGTATTTTTGGCATAACTGTTGTGTAGTGATAACCAGGGGTAGTTTACAACATAATTTATAAACCTCATAATAATTTGAGTAAATTACAAAAGTCGCCATTTATGTATGTCACTTATTGCAAATTGTGTCCTTTGTCTTCAATAATTACAGAAAACGTACTCGATGTTTGCAAATTCTTACAAGTTATGTCCTTTAGCCCTAACTCAGTTAATTTTCGTGGTTAAATCTGACCAAATGGACCCCACATGACGGTATTCTTGTGGTTAAATCTAACCAAATGGACCCCACATGAAAGTAAAATGACCAAAATACCCTCATGTGGGGTCCATTTGGTCAGATTTAACCAAAAAAAATTAACTGAGTTAGGGCTAAAGGACATAACTTGCAAGGGTTTGCAAACATCGAGTACGTTTTCTGTAATTATTGAAGATAAAGGACACAGTTTGCAATAAATGACATACATAAAGGAGGATTTTTGTAATTTACTCTAATAATTTAATGCCAAAAAAACCCTGATTATAACCTGGTTTTTAGACTAAGTTAGGTAATGTGATCAATATGGCAAGAAAAAGGAAAATTCAGGGACCCAGAGGAGAAAAAAAAACTATTTAGACTAAAAATGACAATTTGGACAAAAACTCAGCGACTAAAATGACAATTTACTCTAAAATAGTAAGGCTATAGGGTGTGGTCATGACCCTCATGACCACTATGACCTTCCATGTTAGTGCCATGTAACTAACCTCTAATCCATCATCCAAAATCACTACCCTAAGGGTGTGGTCATGACCCAAAAGATTAACCCCTTATTTATTATCTTTGTCTAAAGAAAAAGGAAATGATTTGTTGAAAAATGGAAAGGAGGACCATGGTTGCCATGGTTTAATCCATGCAAACCATGGTGGATCAATCAAGGGGGTGGTGTAACCTTCCATTCATGTTCCTAGATGGCAAATCATGTCCCAATCATGATCCAACGTTATAAAATTTAAAAAATTCATTCATTCATCCTTACCACATTGTTACACATAAAAAAAAGAACAAAGATATAAGATAATCGAGTTTTTAAATTACATAAATATTGGTCTATAGATCATGCCTCATAAATATAAAATTAGGTAAATTGCATTTTACGTCCTTTAAGTTTCAGCAAAGTTTCAAACATTATCCTTTAACTAACGAAACTACAGCAGATGTCCTTTATGATTTAATTTATTTACATGCGGTGTTCTTTCTCCCCATAAAGATTACAAAATAAAGAGCATCGTCTCTAAAGAAATTAAAACATAAAGGACATATTCTATAAAAAAAATTACAACATAAAGGACATTTGTTATAATTTCGTTAGTTAAAAACTGAAATTTTGCTAAAAGTTAAAAGACGTAAAATACAATTTACCCAATAAAATTATGCAAACAGTTTTCGCAAGAATTCTGTAAATTTATGCTTGAAATACATTTATTGTCGATAAATTATCTTTATTATCACTTCACCTAAAAACATTTGACAAGTTTTCAAATTACTTGAACTAGTAACACATTTTCTACTTAGCTAAGTTCAAATAAACTTTGTTTGGTTGAAGGAGTTTGAAGCTTTTAGGTTAGGAGCTTGAAGCTTTTGGTTGAACACTCCTACTAGTAGCGTTTAGAAGAAGCTACAAGCTTTTAGGGAAAAAATGACTATTTTAACCTCTAAAGATAATGAACTTTTTAATGCACAAACTTTTTAAATTTTTAGTTATGTCCATTTTGATCATTTTATATATTTTATTAAAAGTTTCAGCTACTCTGCCAAACACTAAATATATCTAAAAAGCTACAGCTACTAACTACCAGCTACCAGCTTTCAAGTCACCAGCCACCAGCCACCAACTACTTTTGCCAAACATATCCATAAACTGTATCAAGTCTAATTTGAATTTGGTTCGGTTTACAAATTAAATTGGTTTGACAAATTTAAAATTGGTGTGGGTTTTAATCGATTAACACCCTCATCCTTCAAGATGGGAAAACTTGGCCAACTTCGTATGTATTCGAAGTTATGAATTAAACTGGTGATAATTTAAACATTTTTGGAATTTCTTGTAAGATTAGTTGAACAGTGAAATGAATAGTTGAAGTAAGGTGGGAGACAAGACATTGGTAAAGATTTAATATGAGACAAATTAAATTTTTGACAATCCCTCTCAAAAGTCATCATCAATAATGTTGATCAGCTTTGAATGTTGTACTATACGTCATTCATTGTTGTACCTACAAGTATTAAAATAATTCCATCCTATAGTAGTAATTATACATCTTCTTTTGGCGAAGGGACAAGTATCACTCTGTCATCAGCAGAATTACCTGATTATATTCATCTCCATTAAGTAATAATATTTATACACAAATTCTGGAGAAGACTCAATGAGTGTGAGAAAAACCGTCTTGTGGGAATCGAACCCATAACCTAATAGTCATAGGCCTTATCCCACCCTCAAGATGCCACTAGGCTATAATGTCATGGGCTAAGTTCATGTTACATGTAGAAATCGACGCATTCATATATTATACTCAACTAATAGGAAACCCGCGCGATGAGTCAGAGCAACACTCTGCATTACTATACTCATTTATTGAAGTTTTCTTATTCGTATATATAGAGGCCGGTTAACGTACAAAATGTCTTAACGTACAACGCGTACGCGATGCATTATCAACATGTGAATACTTGTAACTAACACGCGAATTGGGTTTTCCATAATAACATGCGAATTGTATTTTTTCTAACGTACGAACTTTCATTTTTAAAACATGCGATATTTCTTTTACGGATTTATAACATGCGAACTTGCCTCGCGTACGTAGCGTACGTTAAGACATATTTTCCGATATACATTTTCTTATATATATATATATATATATATATATATATATATATATATATATAGAGGATTGCTTGAATGAAAACCACCTCTAGTTGTAAGAACCATGGGAACCACTTTCTAGCCTTTAGATCAACAAGATAGATGGATGAGTTTAAAAGTAGCAAAAATTAATATTAAATACATTTTGTCTTATTATGTTTTTAATATTTTAACTAGGTTATAACCCCGTGTATTACACGGGTTGAAAAAAATAAATATAGTTAATAATGAAGATTAAAATATTATAAAACGGTTTTTGTGAAAAGATATTATTGATTTTTTTAATTAACTTTTAAAATTGAATAATAGAATCTAAAAAAAAGTGGATTAAGAAGAAATTAAATCTACGGCTCACTAAATTATAACATATGATGCAAAATGGACCTAAAGAATACGTAAAAAAACTTATCTATAATTATGACTTATCACTTATCAGTTATGAAAATATAAAAATAATAATTAGACCAAAAGAACACGTAAAATAAAAAATTAAACTTATCTATAGTAAAAATAAACCTATCAGTGACACGTATCATTTATTAGAGCTATCTAGTTTTTTTTTTGTTTCTCTCTCCTACTTATTATAAATATTTATTTTTAGAGTGAATTTCAAAGACTGTCCTTTATTTTTGTAACCATTTTCAGGCGTTGTCCTTTATGTTCAAAATTGACGAGTTTGTCCTTTATGTTCTCATACCATACACGTTTTGTTCTTTAGGCCTAACCCAGTTAATTTTTTCAGTTAAATTTGGTCATATGCTTTGCACATGAGGGCATTTTTGTCAATTCAAAGGTAAGTTCAACGTCAGATTTACAGCTCAAAGCTTCTGCAACCTTTGAATTGACAAAAATGCCCACACGTGCAAAGCACATGACCAAATTTAACTGAAAAAACTAACTGGGTTAGGCCTAAAGGACAAAACGTGTATGATATGAAAACATAAAGCACAAAACTCGTCAATTTTGAACATAAAGGACAGCGCTTGAAAATGAGTATAAAGATAAAGGACAATTCTTGAAATTCACTCTTATTTTTATTATCAAAGATATTCATTATATATAGATAAAATAATCATATAATAATATCAACTAATAATTATTAACTTTATAAAATGTTTTCACATAAAAAATTCTAATCAAGTTAACAACGGAAAAATAGTTTAAAATCATCTTATTCCCGTAACTAAGATGATATATAATTATCTTTATTTTTAATATTCAATGATTTTAAAATCTTATATAAAATATATTTAAACCTAAAGGTATTAAGTATTTATTTATGCTAATAATTTAGAGTTGATAAGATTTATATTAATTTAATTAGTATTTAATAATTTAAATTAAATAATAATTATCTATAATTAAAGATGGCCTAGAATAATGACAAGTGTCCCTTTATTGGTTTCTTTTATTATATAGTATAGATATAGATTCAAAAGGGTAGTTTAGCAAAATAACTCTTTTTTGTCTTTTTGTCTTTATTATTTTTTTATTATTTTTTGTTTCATTATATTACTTTTTAGTTTTATTATATTACTTACTACCTCCGTCCCACTAAAAGTGTCTTATTTTGAATTTTCAAAGTCTTTATTTATAAACTTTGACTTTAATTATATATTTTTGTGTTATATAAAACTTGATGAAAATTAACCCGATAAAAACACTTGTAAATCACACTCAAATCATATAACTTTCATCAAGTAGTATCTAACACAAACAAAATTATTTAAGGTCAATGTTTATAAATAAAGACTCTGAAAATTCAAAATAGGACACTTTTAATGGGACGGAAGGAGTATTATTTTTTAAAAAGATTTTTTTATTAAAAACATTTTTAAATTCAAATTTTTTAACTAAGACAATTTTTTTTGCGTGCCGGTTTTTGCACGCCGTTTTTACACCCGACTTTTTAACGCATCGTTTTTTAATAGGTCGTTTTTTCACGTCATTTTTTACGCTCGACTTTTTTTAACGCGCCGTTTTTTTACGTCCCGTTTTAACGCGGCGTTTTTTACGTTTTACAACTTACGTAGAAAAAGGTTTACGTTTTATGTTTTACGTTTTACGTTAAACCTTTTAAACTTTTTACGTTTTACGTTAAACTTTTTACGTATTATGTTAAACTTTTTACTTTTTACGTTTTACGTAAAACTTTTTACGTTTTACGTTTTACGAAAAACTTTTTACGTTTTACGTTTTTACGTAAAACTTTTTACGTTTTACGTTTTACTTTAAAACTTTTTACGTTTTACATAAAACTTTTTACGTTTTACGTTTTACGTTAAAAAGTTTACGGGTTAACTTTTTTTTTTTTACAAAAACTTCCTTACGCAAAAACGAACGCACCCAGAAATCGCAAACCCGGGAGATGTCTCAGATATATCGTTATCATCATCGACTAGGGGGGGGGGGAAATTAAAAACCAACAACATCAAAACAAAGTCTATCTCGAAAAAAAAGGGGGTTTGGCTCAGATTAACCGATAATCAAAAGGCTGCAAAAGAGGGGTTGCAGGTTTAAAAAACCTACCCTCCGCCGTCCTTGCCGCGCCATCGTCATCAAAATCGGCGTTTTTTTTTCATCATCGCCGCCCACATCCAAACATATCAAACCCACAAAAGTCCACTGATCAAAATCACCAGATAAACAAAGAACACAGGCAAAAGATCAAAGAAACCCAACCAAAAAATCAAACCATCAAACCCACATAATCCATAGAGTTCATCAGACCCACATAGTCACACAGAGTTCATCGGACTAAAAATCAAAGAAAGACACAGACAAATCCCAAAAGATTATCATCTTCGTCCTCAAACATCGCTACCATCATCATTTTACCAACCTGAAAAACAACACCCCCTCTTTAGGAGTGACTCGGATCTGACTGTTGTAAGAAAAAAAAACAGAAAAGTGAAGAAAGATTGGTGAAGGAGGTTTACCGAGGGTTCCATTTGCCGCCGACGGTCTGCCGTCGGCCCCCTTCTTCCTCTTCGGTTCTCTCCCTCATTCCCATTCTCTCCTCCCTCAATCTCTCTCTCTCTTCAGCTTCTTTCTCCGCCACAAATAACCACGCCGCAGCCACCATGGGGATGGGTGACGGTAAAAAGCGACGCCGGTGACCGGCTCCGATCACCTGTAATCGGACAAGAGAGAGAGAGAGACAGAGTGTGTTGGAGAGAGAGTGGGTTACGGTGTCTGAGTGTGAGAAAGGTAGAAGGAGCTCCAGGCGGGGCGAGGGGTGACGGCAAAAAGCAACGTCGGAGCGCCGGTAATCGGCTCCGATCACTTGTAATCTGACAACAGAGAGGCAGGGGATTTATGAAGAGAGAGAACCCTAATCTTGCAAATAGCTGATTTTGTTATTGGTGGAGATCTTTTGAACGGAGAATGTGATTTTAATGTGTTGTATAAAAAGGAAGTCAGAGGGATTTATGAAGAGAGAAAACCACAATGCGAGATGAGAGAGATTTTGAAAAAGTCAGGGAGATTTAATGAAGAGAGAGATAGATTGGACATTTGAAGAAAATGACTAAAATACCCTTTATTTTGATTGGTGGAGAGTGGTTCTCACAGTTCTTACAACTGGGGGTGGTTCCTATTTTAGCGGCTCCCTATATATATATATATAGAATTGCGCTAAAATAAGAACCACCTCGAGTTGTAAGAACCGCGAGAACTTATTGATCCGGGCCGAGGTGGACCAAATTTTTTTTTCATAAACGTAGATGCATGTATTATAAACACATTTGTAAAAAAAAATTCAAAAAAAATGTCGTGTGTGTAGTTTTGAGCACCACAAGTTTGTGTTTACGGTACCCGTAAATTTTCCGGTTAGATTTACGGTACTCGTAAACACAAACTTGTGGTGCTCAAAACTACACACACGACATTTTTTTTTTGATTTTTTTTACAAATATGTTTATAATACATGCAACTACGTTTTTGAAAAAAAAAATTGGTCCACCTCGCCCCGCACGGTGTAGTTCTCACGGTTCTTACAACTCGAGGTGGTTCTCATTTTAGCGGTCCCCTATATATATATAGGGTCAGGATTTAGAGAGAATGGTGAAAAGTGTGAGAACGGTGAGAACGATTTTGGTGGTGACATGTGGCATTGATGTTAAATTACACTAAGGGGTAATATTATCAAAAAAAACCCACTCACATGAACTGGGTGTTCAAATAAAACGCCATAAAAACACCCAATTCAGAAAAACGTCATGAAAAATTTAAAACGTCATAAAACATTCAAAAGCTATTTTTTGAGCTATAATTTACAACAGCTCAAAAAAAAAAACATTTTTTAAACTCCATAAAACACTCAAAATCTATTTTTTTGAGCTATAATTTACAACAGCTCAAAAAAACCTTTTTTTTTTTAGCCACATATAGCTCCCAGTTTAAACCCATAACAAAAAGACCTAGTTTTTTAAGCTATAAATTACAACAGCTCAAAAAAACCATTTTTTTGAGCCATATAGCTCCCAAATAAAACGCAACAACAAAAAAAAACTATTTTTTTAAGCTATAATTTACAACAGCTCAAAAAACCATTTTTTTGAGCCAACTCCCAGTAGTTAAAACGCCATAACAAAAAACAGCTATTTTTTAGCTATAATTTACAACAGTTAAAAAAACCTTTTTTTGAGCCATATAGCTCAAAAAATGTGTCTAACCGCCTAAATCAATATTTTTTGAGCTCAGAAAAATCATAATTTGTACTTTAAAAACGCCATCAAACACACAGTTCAGAAAAACGCCATGAAAAAACTCGGTTGAAAACGCCATAAAACATCCGGTTCAGACAAATGCCATGAAAATACCTAGTTAAAAGGCCATAAAAACACCTAGTTTAGAAAAACGCCATGAAAATACCTAGTCTAAAACGCCATAAAACACCCAGTTCAGAAAAACGCCATAAAACCCAGTTAAACTTTTTTCGAAAAGTATATCAATAGTATACTCGTTGGAAAGTTAAAAAAACGCTGAGTTCCAAGACGTATAAAAAAAAGTTATTTTTTTCGAAAAGTATATCAATAGTATATGGTGTAATTTTTTTCGAAAAATAATCACGTATAAAAAAGTTATTGTCGTTTAAATATGATGGAGGAAAATGGCATATGATTAGCATGTGCATCTTTGTTTGGATCTTCCTATTTTACCCCTCCTGGTAGTTCCAAGACCCCTATTATTTACAAAAATGTCACCGCATCAATCTCAGCCACAAACCACTAAGATCTTGTGGCTGAGAATCGTTCTCACCGTTCTCACACTCTGAGGCGTTCTCTCCTGATCCTGTTCATATATATATATATATATATATATATAGGGCAAGGATCCGTTAGGAACCACCCTTTGGTACGAGAACCACAAAAACCAATGTGAACCCAACCAAAACTACTTAACAAAGCTTAAAAAACACCCAATTTTTTTATTTTTCATTAAAAATCACAACTTTTTATTTATAATATTTTTTTAATTTTTCTTTTGTTGTTAAAGTCGCGATTTAACGATAAATTTTTTAAGCATTTAGTTGTGGGATTTAGCTTTAAGGTTTAGTTTTAGCATTTACCTTGGGTGGTGTGGGTGGGGGGTTTAGGTTTTTCGGGGGTGGGGGTGGGTGTTTAGGTTTTTGGGTGGTGGTGGGGTGGGTTTATTTTGTTTTGTTCATATTGGTTCTCGTGGTTCTCGTAGTAAGGATGGTTCTCGTATAAACCCTACCATATATATATATATATATATATATATATATATATAGGATGAGGATCATTACAGAACACTAACTATTGCGAGAACAAAAAGAACAACTCTAAAATACTAAATTTTGGGATTTAAGTTTCATGTTTTTTTAAATTTTATGTTTCTTACATTCATATGTGTATTATATATACATAAAAAAACCACATTTTTTTACCTACACGTAGCTTACATACATGTCGGTAATTTAACCTACACATAACCTACATATGTGTAGGTTATTAAGAAAAGTGAAAATTTTCCATATTTTGTTTTGAATTCTAGTGTAATAAACAATAAATCTTACATTTGCAACATTTTCATTTACTTTTTAGCTTTTTAGGATTGAAAAAATAGGTGATTCATTGTGTTCTGCGTGTTCTCGCAATATTTTGTGTTCTGCATAGATCCTTCCCCTATATATATATATATATATATATATATATATATATATATATATATATATAAACGTGATCAGGAGAAAACGATTGGAAGTGTGAAAACGGTGAGAACGGATCCTGGTCGAACACATGGCAAGGGGCGTTAAATGATATGCAGGGGCATGATTGTCATTGTCCACGTTCCCCTCAATAAATGGCGTTATAATTCCGTTTCAAACAAAATTCCAAAAATTTCGTATTAGCAGTTACCTCATCTCCAAGCTTCCGAGACCTATGGCGTCTAACGTGGATTCCGTTCTATAAATTAATATTTAATAATGTTTTCATATTTGTTCCAGCAAATCACACAACAGATATGGAATTTTGTTCTTTATGCTTGTTTCAATGGCGTTTTTTTTCAAAGTAATATTTGAAAATGGCGTATGTTTGGCGTTTTGGTTAAAGATGGCGTTTTTTAGTATGATCAATGCAAGGGATGGTAACGTCGTTTATAAAATGATGTGTTTGGCGTGTAGTTTAGGCGAGAATTTTTTATAATAAATGTTAGTAATAAAGTTTTAGTTACCGTTTGTTCACCTTTATTTGTTAAAGCTGCAACGCTTTTCATTATTAAGTTTGGCGTTTTGTATGAATGATGTTTTAGATAAAGATGACGTTTCATCTAGAATGGACTAATGTGTATGGCTCGTAGTTTAAGGCGGGAATTTTAATGGCGTTTTACGTATGAGTTTGGCGTTTTGTATTAGAGCAGTTAAAAGATCCTTTTACCCTTAATGAAGCGCGTCCACGTAATAAAGTTGATGTTATTTACGAAAACGCCACCGCGCCAATCTAATCCATAGATTGTTTTGATCCAACGGATGAGGGGCGTTCTCACCGTTTTCACACTTATAGGCGTTTTCTCTAAATCATGCCCCTATATATATACACACACACATATATATAGGTGAAGTATAGGAATAAAACTTAGTTGAAAAAACTAAAGAAAACCGTATGTAACATTTTTATTTTTTACTAAAAAAAAACAGGGAATGTAACATATATATATATATTTGAACATTTTTATAAAAAAATGTAAAAGCGCCGACTAGTTTTTTTATTTTTTAAATGTTCAAATCTATATGTTACATGTTATTTTTTACATGTATATTATGTAACATGGAATTTTAAATATTTAAAAAAATCGACGTTTTTTTTAAATGTTCAAACATATGTACGTTATATTCCCTATTTTTTAGAAAAAAAAATGTTACATAGGGTTTTTATAAGGGTTTCTTGAGTTTATTCAACTCAAGTGGTTTTCACTACAAGAAAATGAACCTAATGCAGCCTCAATAAAATGTTGCATTAGGTCTTAAAAAGTTTGCATCGGGCCTAATGCAAACTTTTATCGGGAGCTGCATTAGAAGCAGTTACATTAGACCTAATGTAACCTTTTCAAAGTCTAATGCAACATTTTCTGAAAGTGTTGCATTTACCGTTCAAATGCAACTTTTTTAATATGCAACCATTTTACAATCTAATGCGACTTTTTTTACTTACATTTGCAACTCTACAAATACTCAAATGCAACTTTTATTATTATTTAGTTACACAAATGTAACCTTTTCCTTTTTTACGCCCAAATACAACTTTGTAACATAAATTCAATTGTTAGAAATTAATATGCATTCAATCACAATTACACCAAACAATAATAACACGGATATCGTTGATAGTCAAATGGTGTACTTTAACATGCTCGTCCAAACTCAAATAACAATATAGTTAACTCAAATAGTCAATTACATTAATAAAGAGATCAAAGCATTCTATTCATCTCAATCTCCATCTAATAGTTGTTTCATAACCTTTCGCGACATAGCTTCCGAGTTTCATTTATGCTTGTCAATATCTTTTCGCATAGCTTCGAGCTCACATTTTTTCTCTCATAATCCTCTTCAATCTCTTTGCGCATTTCCAGTAACTAGTTTTCTCAACGTTCGCCTCTAATGATTCCATTATCCCCCTCTGAAATCATGTAAGATGTGTAAGCACCATCTACTTTTTTATTGCAACGTCTTTACCATAAAGTTGACGACATCCATATTTCTCTTTGTTCATTTCAACCAAATTGCCCACGTCTACGTAGACCCATATACTATACCAGAGATGGAGTCATTTCTCTCAACTCAGTGTAACTAATATTTACGTTAGTAGAGTTAACTTCCGTTTTGCTCCCTATAGTTTGGTCGTTTTAACGGTTTTGCCCCAAACATATAAAAACGGACATTTTCCTCCCTGATCTTTCTAACTTATAATTATTTTGCTCCCCGCCTCTAACGACGTCCATTTCCACTGTTAAAACTTGGTCACGTGCCTGTCACATGAGGGGCATTGCAGTCTTTTCCAATCTAAACCTTTTATCCTTTTTATTTTATTATTGATTCCCTAAATCTTGTCACACCCCAACTGATGGCGGAAACATCGGGATGAGACGAACAAATTGCCAAAAACATCATAACACTACACAACAACAACAACCATACCCAGTAAATCCCACAAATAGCAAAGCTACTTATAGGGTCTGGGGAGGGTGGGATGTAGACAGACCTTGCCTCTATCCATAGGGATATAGAGGCTGCTTCCAGAGAGACCCTCGGCTCGAAAAAACATCATCACACTATGTGACAATATAATTTTAATTTAAATTTCATAGCAAGACTAAAAATTGTCATACAAAGATTCAAATAAGAACAACATTGTTTCAAAACATAACATCAAAATAATAGTTTAATCTAGGTGTATTTCTAAGTCCACCTAAATCTCGTTTCTCCACTTAGCATCATCTCGTCTATCAACCTGCAACATGTATTAAAATATGATCAACAAAAAGTTGGCGAGTATATAAGTTTTCATACATAGCATAATAATATAATAAAAAGTTTAACGACTCATATCCAACATGAACAATAATATACAAGTTACTAATATGCTGAAACGGTGTACTATATGTTCAAGCCCAAGTATACAACGCGTTAATTTTGCCTATCCCAAAGAACAATGGGAGGTTAACATGTTTAACTTAACAATGCCCCAAGACTAAGGGCGGTGCGTTAATCCTATAGCGCTATAATTGTTAAGGTAGGCTAGCAAAGTTAATGAGCATATCTTGACACAAAGAGTTTACATAGCATACAAGTCTAACAAGCATCATATAGTTTCATGTTTAACGTGGATAGAGTGTGATTAAAATAGTGTCAAGTGTTGTGTTTTTGTATATCATACATGTTACACCCAAAGTGTTAAAAATAAAACGGGATCGAGTATACTCACGATTTTGCAAGCTTTCCACTTGGTAATTCCACGAGTGTTGTTGGTTGATTAGGATAGAACATCGTGTCCTTCTACACCAAGAAACATAGGTGTGTGAGTATAGGAAGTTAATGGAGGATTAAAGATTTGGAGTTTAAAGTACATGAAATTAGGCATATGAGAAAGTAATCATCTATCACATAATACTTGTTTTTGACACCATGAAACTCAAAGGAGTTTGAATGTTTACATGGGTCAAGATGCCCATTAGAATCGTAACAAGTACTATGGTTTTTAGATGATGTAACCTAATATTTGACAAATAACTTGTCACACCCCCAAAATACCACATGCGGTAACCCCGCTAGGCGTGTGACGTACCAGGATCTAGCCACTAATCACATTGAACTAACCATAATTTGTTTAACAAAATCCCCATTCATTAAATAAAACATCCATAGAACATAATCCAAGTTAAACAGTGACAGCGGAAGCAAATAATAATTCATTGTTTAAATGTTTCAAAACCCAAGGTATATGAATTCCGTGAACAAGACACGCATAGCCAAACACTGCGACCCATGACCACTCCAGCTATCCAGATAGCAAGTTCCCATCCAAAGTACCTAACGACCTGCGAGCATGCAACAAGTTTATCAGACAACGCTGGTGAGTTCACAGCTTTTCGAAAACGTTAGTTACCAAGTGTTTATTCCAGTTCATTAACAAATCCGAAGTAATGTTGATAATATCTCGTTACTGAACAAGACGGCTCCTGATGTATGTTTTGCCCGTTCCCCAGTGCTCCTATCAAAGCACTGGGCATGACTGGGTCATTAGTTTACACCCGTCCTCTCCGGTACGGGGTGAGGGTGCCAAACCTAAGTAGCGCTACCAACTAATACCCCGTTACCTCTCCGGTAACAAAAGATGGGACTTAAGAGTGATAGGGTGAGAGTATTATCCAACATTCCAGTTTTTAACCCAAAAGACTTATCCCTCCCCAGGATACCCACTGACTGTCCCAACCACCGGGACGCATGCTCAAGAGTAGTGAACTCACCTTGGATTGCTCGGTATGCTAAGTTACCACCCAGTTAATCAATCAACCCTACCGAGGTTACCAATAACAATTACTTTCACAATTTATCAATTATGCCACGTATATCAGAGATCACATTCATTACAAGCACTGCCATGCATCACATAACGTATACTCAGTACATACATGTGTCCATATCCCATATATAACACAGAATAGTCACACAACAGTTAACAGATTATTCTTCGGCGAATAACCGTCCGACAAAGAACCCTAGGTTTCGTCGAGCTAAGGTGTGGCGAAACACATCATGTTTCGTCGAGAAGAACTATGTTGAAACACATCATGTTTCGTCGAGATGAACTATGGCGAAACACGTCATGTTTTGTCAAGATACAGTATGACGAAAGTCTATCCTGTTTCGTCGAGTAAACAATTACAGATTCAATCAGTTACGATTTCACGTTTTCCTAGCACCCTAATCATCATCAGCGATTTCAACATGATCAACGACCAATCATCAAGTTTCCAATTATCATTAACACGCAACAAAGCATTAACAATCCACATGTTCATATCATCATTACTATCATAACAATTAACATCATTCAAATCGGTTCAATCATAACAGTTTCATCATCAAATCAATAAACCTCAGTATTAATCATTGACCATGCTATCAATTCATTGCACAGAATCTATCACACCCTCATATGAACAATACCACATACAAATCATTGAATTCTTAGCATAACAGTTCTAGATTCACAATGTTTATGAAAACCCTAATCATACACACAAATCACCACATCAAGATTACATCGAACAGTAGGGTTATACACTAACCATGATACCGAAAGGCTTAAATGAATCGAGATGAAAAAGAATGTTTCGAGGTTCCTTCTGTCGTCGCACAGATAACAACAGGGGGAAGGAGACTCTAGGGTTTTATGTGTATTACGTGTAACTGATTACAAGAGGTTGTAATATAAGGGAGTTGGGCCGCAAGCCTCTCTGGGCCAAGGCCTGCTATGGCGAAACACCATCCTTCGACGAAAGACCCCTCTTTCGTCGTACTAGTCTTGGCGAAAGATCCTATCTTTCGTTGAGTAACACTTGTGGCGAAAAACTTTATAAATAAACCTTAGTTAACTTATATTTAACACTAAACAGTTTAACAACCAACTATTACACATAAACATTGATCAATCGAATGACTGCACATAATAAGAACAGGATTGCAAAACAAATAATAAGCATAGAAAGGACCTTGGGATCTCGGGTTGTCACATCATCCCCAACTTGAAAGAAATTTCGTCCCGAAATTTGACAAGTAATCCAAAACGGCAAGATGTTAACTCAGGATGACGGTGGATTCTCCGTGGGTACCACATCATCCCCAACTTGAAAGGGAATTTCGTCCCGAAATTCACTAGTTGTATCAGGTTTAGATTTGTCAGTTGGGAATAAGTGCGGGTACTTGAGCTTCATTTGATCCTCGCGTTCCCACGTGAACTCCGGTCCACGTCTTGAGTTCCAATGGACTCTCACGATTGGAATTCGACTATGCTTACGAACCTTGACTTCCCGATCCATGATTCCTATCGGTTCTTCGACAAACTGCAATTTGTCGTCAATTTTTAGCTCTTGAAACGGTACCACCAGTGTTTCATTAGACAAACACTTCTTCCGTTGCGAGACATGAAACACATCATGCACGTTACCCAACTCAGCAGGTAACCCGAGTTTGTACGCCACTTTACCAATGCGCTCCAAAATCTTGAATGGCCCAACATAGCGTGGATTAAGCTTGCCGCGCTTCCCAAAGCACACCACACCCTTCCAGGGTGAAACTTTCAGTATAACGTGATCGCCTACAGCGAACTCCAAGGGTTTCCTACGCTTGTCAGCGTAACTTTTCTGACGGTCGCGCGCTGCCGCCATACGGTTTCTGATCTGAACAATCTTTTCAGAAGTTTCGAGAACAAGTTCCGGGCCTATGACTTGGCTGTCATCCACCTCAACCCAACATAGAGGAGAACGACATTTCCTGCCGTACAACGCTTCGAACGGAGCTTCCTGGATGCTAGTATGGTAACTGTTGTTGTAGGAGAACTCGATCAGCGGCAAATGTTTCTCCCAGCCCTTACCAAAATCAATCACACATGTTCGCAGCATGTCTTCAAGTGTCTGGATGGTTCGCTCACTTTGACCATCCGTCTGCGGGTGATAAGCAGTACTCATGTCGAGACGTGAGCCAAACTATTTATGCATCGACTGCCATAAATCAGATATGAAACGCGGATCACGATCAGAGATAATAGAGGTTGGCGCCCCATGCCTAGAAACCACTTCCTTCAGATATACAGCAGCGAGTTGAGAGAACTTATCCATTTCCTTGATAAGCTAGAAAATGTGCTGACTTGGTGAGGCGGTCCACGATTACCCAAATGGTGTTGTTTCCGCTTTGAGTCTTTGGCAAACCAGTGACGAAATCCATAGCAATCTGCTCCCATTTCCACATGGGTATTTCTGGTTGTTGAAGTAAGCCTGAGGGTTTCTGATACTCTACATTGACCTTCGCGCAAGTCAAACACTTACTCACATACGTTGCGATGTTAGCTTTCATCTTCGGCCACCAATACAAGACCTTGAGGTCATGATACATCTTATCCGAACCCGGATGAACAGAGTATCGAGACTTGTGCGCTTCCTCTATCACAAGATCTCCAAGGTTACCAAACAACAGAATCCATATCCGCTCCATAAAATATAAATGCCATCTGATCTCTTCTCAAGTCGTTTCTCCATGCCTCACAAATATTCAGCTTCAGTGTTTTCTTCCTTCAATGCTTCAGTCTGAGCCAAACGGATCTAATCAGGAAGGTTTGAATGAATGGTGAGCTGTAAGGCTCGCATAAGCTTAGGTTTCGTCTCCTTTCGACTAAGGGCATCAGCTACAATGTTTGCTTTGCCCGAATGATACTTGATGGCACAATCGCAATCATTCAATAGTTCTACTCAGCGACGATGTCGCATATTCAATTCCTTGTGGTCGAAAATATGCTGAAGGCCGGTGTAGATAGTGCATTTGGTACCATACAGATAATGCCTCCAGATTTTCAACGCGAAAACCACGGCTCCCAGCTCCAAGTCGTGAGTGGTGTAATTCCTCTCGTGAACCTTCAACTGTCGAGAGGCATAGGCTATTACTTTCTCGCGTTGCATCAACACGCAACCGAGACCCTGAATAGAAGCATCACAATATACTACAAAATCCTCAGTACCTTCTGGTAAAGACAAGATCGGTGCACTACAGAGTTTCTGTTTCAAAAGTTGGAAAACATCCTCCTGCTTTGCTCCCCAAGAATACACAACACTTTTCTGTGTCAGTGAGGTAAGAGGTTGAGCGATCTTCGAGAAATCCTTGATAATTCTTCGATAGTACCTAGCGAGACCAAGAAATTGTCGCACCTCCAAAGGATTCTTTGGTGCCGCCCAATTTCTGATAGCGTCAATCTTAGCAGGATCCACGTGTATTCCCGATTCATTCACAATGTGACCAAGGAAGTGCACTTCTCGTATCCAAAAGTCACATGCTCCTTCCTCAGGAGTTCCAAAATAAGACGCAAGTGCCGCTCGTGGTCCTCCTTGTTCTTTGAGTAGATCAAAATGTCATCGATGAACACTATCACGAAATCGTCAAGATACGGCTTGCACACACGGTTCATGAGATCCATGAAGACTGCTGGTGTGTTCGTCAACCCAAACGGCATAACCAGAAACTCGTAATGTCTATATCGCGTTCGAAAAGCCGTTTTAGGAACATCCTCCTCTCGGACTCTCATCTGATGGTAGCCCGATCTTAAATAGATCTTTGAGTAGAAACTTGACCCTTGCAACTGGCCAAACAGGTCGTCGATACGCGGTAAAGGATAGCGGTTCTTAACTGTTACCTTGTTGAGTTCTCGGTAATCTACACATACGAAAGGACCCGTCTTTCTTCTTCACAAACAAAACTGGGGCTCCCCAAGGCAAAGAACTAGATTGGATAAAACTTCTATCCAACAGTTCTTGGAGTTGGTTTGACAGCTCTTGCAACTCTCCTTGTGCAAGACGGTAGGGAGCATGAGCAATCAGAGCTGCTCCTGGAATAAAATCAATCTGAAATTCCACCTGGCGATGCGGAGGTAGACCAGGTAACTCTTCAGGAAACACGTCTGGGAAACTCACGAACTGTCACACCACGAAATTATCAGAGCATTGGTGTGACTGGACTGGTATCTTCATTGCACAGCGGAGGCAAATAATCTAAGTCTTTTAGAAAATTGAACGCCACTAAGTACTCGGCTCCACATGGTTCTCCTATTCCAACAGTGCCTTAACTTTGAAATGCAACCTGAGAAAGAAACATGCGAAAAAATCAACATAAAGTTGAGCGAGTTCATAGTTTGTTTGTAAAAGATTTGAAATAAATCTTTTGATTAACCGGTTTGTGAAATAATATTGAGAAAACGAATTTAGAAATCATTTTCTTGCCAAGTTATATGGAAACTTTGTATTTGTAACGCATTATGTTCGTAAAACCATGTATTTGTAAACTCTCGTATTTGTAATGTTCGTATAACCGTCAATGCCCACCCTGATTTTGACTCCATGCCCGCATAATCCTATGCTTTGAATTTATATGAAATATGGTATGTAATTTGTAAAAATCAGGTATTTCTGTAAGTATGTATGTCCCTGGTATGTAGCAATAAGGAAAAAGAGATCACCAATGGGTTGCAAAGCCACTGGTATGTGTGAAGTGATGCAGGAAAACTCAAACCTAGCAAATTTGTTACCGGGCCTCGGCTGTAAGACATAGTCACCACATGGCCCATTCTACGGACTCATGGATGGGGCTCGCTACACCCAAATAGATCTATCACTCATGTCCCTCGGTCCTACGACGAGGATTAATGGCCTTAAGTGTTGTACCCACCACTCACATGATCTAAGTAGTAAACCATCCTTAAGCTAATCATACCATGTATAAAATGTCTAAAAAAATTTTAACATGTATTTTACCCCAGCCTCTAACGCTGAACCTCCCCAGCCTCTAAGGCCAACTCCCCAGACTCTATATATTACCACCAGACGATCCACCCATAGTCATGAAAATCATTCACATTTCGATAATACGCATTTGTTTTGTAAAAACCGGTATATTTAGTATAATCCATTTGAGTTCCTCGAAACCCATTCGTAATATGATTTAGAAATACGAGTTTTTGTTTGTTCAAAACTTTGTATGTTCTTGCAAAATGTGCATGTCTTTCCACCCCCGAAAACATTTATAAAAATGTAAAACAGTAAAAAGTGGGGGTTATGAACTCACCTGAATATTCCTGTGCAAAGCTAGCTAAATTCGACTTCGCGATGTCGTTTCCAAGACGAGACTCGCTAGCGTGCATTCTACAATATTCCTAACACGGAATATCTAATAAGTTTCTAAAAGCGGTAACTAAAACTACGTATCACCGAGCTCTACCGAATCGTTACCCGAACGATTCAACGGTAAATTGATACTTGATAGTAACGATTAAGTTATACTTGTTAAGTCTCGCTTATTGTCGGTAAAACTAGTAAGTCATGGGAAGACTTATTCCTCGAGAGATTTAAAAATAAATAAATATTTATATAAAAATATATAAATATATCGTTATCATCGCGTTAGACGTCTCGAGTAGTCGTACGTGTATAAAAAGAATATTTATATGAAAATATCATATAACAAACTCGCACCATATATTACGTCTCGTATGATTTTTATCAAAGTATACGTATATGCCATTTAGGCGTTTGAAGTGAATATAAAAAGTTATATTCATTTTATAAAAGAATCGTCGATCTTTTGACGTTTGAAAATAAATATATAACCCATATTTATCTTTATAAAACGAATTCGTATCGTTTGATATTTGAAACAAATATAGAGACTATATTTATTTTTTAAAAGTATACGAGTCGTTTTAAAGTTTGAAATAAATATATAATCTATATTTATTTTTGTAAAAGAGATTTGTGTTGTTTGATATCCGAAATAAATATATAACACTATATTTATTTATAAAAGAAGTCGTATTATCGGCGTTTGAAACAATATAAATAGTTATATTGATCTTTAAAAGGATTGTCGAAATTTGAGGTTTAAAATAACTATATTCATTATTGTAAACAATTTGTCGAATCGTCGTTTGTTGTAAGTTGTAAAGTGTTGTCGTAAGTAGCTATGTATTTGTCATCGTCTATTTAAAAGATTATTCGAATCCGATAACTTTGTTTTATAGTGAAACGCCTTTTGTGTTTACGGGTTTTCTCGAAAAACGGGCAGAGTTTCCTCTGTTTTTGGACGCCCTGACAACATAAGTTGTCGCTATTTTCAAAATTCAACAATATGCAATCATGATTTATGTATTTTGTCAAATATATCGCAATGTAAACTATATTCTAATCGTTCAGTTCGAGCTTGTTTTGACACGTAAGATATAAACTATGAATTAACGAAATAAACCGCGCCGTTAATCTTTACCAAATCTTTCGCGTCGTGACGTTGACCGAGACTGAGTTGGGTTTTCCATAATAACATGTGAATACTTGTAACTAACACGCGAATTGGGTTTTCCATAATAACATGCGAATTGTATTTTTTCTAACGTACGAACTTTCATTTTTAAAACATGCGATATTTCTTTTACGGATTTATAACATGCGAACTTGCCTCGCGTACGTAGCGTACGTTAAGACATATTTTCCGATATACATTTTCTTATATATATATATATATATATATATATATATATATATATATATATATATAGAGGATTGCTTGAATGAAAACCACCTCTAGTTGTAAGAACCATGGGAACCACTTTCTAGCCTTTAGATCAACAAGATAGATGGATGAGTTTAAAAGTAGCAAAAATTAATATTAAATACATTTTGTCTTATTATGTTTTTAATATTTTAACTAGGTTATAACCCCGTGTATTACACGGGTTGAAAAAAATAAATATAGTTAATAATGAAGATTAAAATATTATAAAACGGTTTTTGTGAAAAGATATTATTGATTTTTTTAATTAACTTTTAAAATTGAATAATAGAATCTAAAAAAAAGTGGATTAAGAAGAAATTAAATCTACGGCTCACTAAATTATAACATATGATGCAAAATGGACCTAAAGAATACGTAAAAAAACTTATCTATAATTATGACTTATCACTTATCAGTTATGAAAATATAAAAATAATAATTAGACCAAAAGAACACGTAAAATAAAAAATTAAACTTATCTATAGTAAAAATAAACCTATCAGTGACACGTATCATTTATTAGAGCTATCTAGTTTTTTTTTTGTTTCTCTCTCCTACTTATTATAAATATTTATTTTTAGAGTGAATTTCAAAGACTGTCCTTTATTTTTGTAACCATTTTCAGGCGTTGTCCTTTATGTTCAAAATTGACGAGTTTGTCCTTTATGTTCTCATACCATACACGTTTTGTTCTTTAGGCCTAACCCAGTTAATTTTTTCAGTTAAATTTGGTCATATGCTTTGCACATGAGGGCATTTTTGTCAATTCAAAGGTAAGTTCAACGTCAGATTTACAGCTCAAAGCTTCTGCAACCTTTGAATTGACAAAAATGCCCACACGTGCAAAGCACATGACCAAATTTAACTGAAAAAACTAACTGGGTTAGGCCTAAAGGACAAAACGTGTATGATATGAAAACATAAAGCACAAAACTCGTCAATTTTGAACATAAAGGACAGCGCTTGAAAATGAGTATAAAGATAAAGGACAATTCTTGAAATTCACTCTTATTTTTATTATCAAAGATATTCATTATATATAGATAAAATAATCATATAATAATATCAACTAATAATTATTAACTTTATAAAATGTTTTCACATAAAAAATTCTAATCAAGTTAACAACGGAAAAATAGTTTAAAATCATCTTATTCCCGTAACTAAGATGATATATAATTATCTTTATTTTTAATATTCAATGATTTTAAAATCTTATATAAAATATATTTAAACCTAAAGGTATTAAGTATTTATTTATGCTAATAATTTAGAGTTGATAAGATTTATATTAATTTAATTAGTATTTAATAATTTAAATTAAATAATAATTATCTATAATTAAAGATGGCCTAGAATAATGACAAGTGTCCCTTTATTGGTTTCTTTTATTATATAGTATAGGTATAGATTCAAAAGGGTAGTTTAGCAAAATAACTCTTTTTTGTCTTTTTGTCTTTATTATTTTTTTATTATTTTTTGTTTCATTATATTACTTTTTAGTTTTATTATATTACTTACTACCTCCGTCCCACTAAAAGTGTCTTATTTTGAATTTTCAAAGTCTTTATTTATAAACTTTGACTTTAATTATATATTTTTGTGTTATATAAAACTTGATGAAAATTAACCCGATAAAAACACTTGTAAATCACACTCAAATCATATAACTTTCATCAAGTAGTATCTAACACAAACAAAATTATTTAAGGTCAATGTTTATAAATAAAGACTCTGAAAATTCAAAATAGGACACTTTTAATGGGACGGAAGGAGTATTATTTTTTAAAAAGATTTTTTTATTAAAAACATTTTTAAATTCAAATTTTTTAACTAAGACAATTTTTTTTTGCGTGCCGGTTTTTGCACGCCGTTTTTACACCCGACTTTTTAACGCATCGTTTTTTAATAGGTCGTTTTTTCACGTCGTTTTTTACGCTCGACTTTTTTTAACGCGCCGTTTTTTTACGTCCCGTTTTAACGCGGCGTTTTTTACGTTTTACAACTTACGTAGAAAAAGGTTTACGTTTTATGTTTTACGTTTTACGTTAAACCTTTTAAACTTTTTACGTTTTACGTTAAACTTTTTACGTATTATGTTAAACTTTTTACTTTTTACGTTTTACGTAAAACTTTTTACGTTTTACGTTTTACGAAAAACTTTTTACGTTTTACGTTTTTACGTAAAACTTTTTACGTTTTACGTTTTACTTTAAAACTTTTTACGTTTTACATAAAACTTTTTACGTTTTACGTTTTACGTTAAAAAGTTTACGGGTTAACTTTTTTTTTTTACAAAAACTTCCTTACGCAAAAACGAACGCACCCAGAAATCGCAAACCCGGGAGATGTCTCAGATATATCGTTATCATCATCGACTAGGGGGGGGGGGGAAATTAAAAACCAACAACATCAAAACAAAGTCTATCTCGAAAAAAAAGGGGGTTTGGCTCAGATTAACCGATAATCAAAAGGCTGCAAAAGAGGGGTTGCAGGTTTAAAAAACCTACCCTCCGCCGTCCTTGCCGCGCCATCGTCATCAAAATCGGCGTTTTTTTTTTCATCATCGCCGCCCACATCCAAACATATCAAACCCACAAAAGTCCACTGATCAAAATCACCAGATAAACAAAGAACACAGGCAAAAGATCAAAGAAACCCAACCAAAAAATCAAACCATCAAACCCACATAATCCATAGAGTTCATCAGACCCACATAGTCACACAGAGTTCATCGGACTAAAAATCAAAGAAAGACACAGACAAATCCCAAAAGATTATCATCTTCGTCCTCAAACATCGCTACCATCATCATTTTACCAACCTGAAAAACAACACCCCCTCTTTAGGAGTGACTCGGATCTGACTGTTGTAAGAAAAAAAAACAGAAAAGTGAAGAAAGATTGGTGAAGGAGGTTTACCGAGGGTTCCATTTGCCGCCGACGGTCTGCCGTCGGCCCCCTTCTTCCTCTTCGGTTCTCTCCCTCATTCCCATTCTCTCCTCCCTCAATCTCTCTCTCTCTTCAGCTTCTTTCTCCGCCACAAATAACCACGCCGCAGCCACCATGGGGATGGGTGACGGTAAAAAGCGACGCCGGTGACCGGCTCCGATCACCTGTAATCGGACAAGAGAGAGAGAGAGAGACAGAGTGTGTTGGAGAGAGAGTGGGTTACGGTGTCTGAGTGTGAGAAAGGTAGAAGGAGCTCCAGGCGGGGCGAGGGGTGACGGCAAAAAGCAACGTCGGAGCGCCGGTAATCGGCTCCGATCACTTGTAATCTGACAACAGAGAGGCAGGGGATTTATGAAGAGAGAGAACCCTAATCTTGCAAATAGCTGATTTTGTTATTGGTGGAGATCTTTTGAACGGAGAATGTGATTTTAATGTGTTGTATAAAAAGGAAGTCAGAGGGATTTATGAAGAGAGAAAACCACAATGCGAGATGAGAGAGATTTTGAAAAAGTCAGGGAGATTTAATGAAGAGAGAGATAGATTGGACATTTGAAGAAAATGACTAAAATACCCTTTATTTTGATTGGTGGAGAGTGGTTCTCACAGTTCTTACAACTGGGGGTGGTTCCTATTTTAGCGGCTCCCTATATATATATATATAGAATTGCGCTAAAATAAGAACCACCTCGAGTTGTAAGAACCGCGAGAACTTATTGATCCGGGCCGAGGTGGACCAAATTTTTTTTTCATAAACGTAGATGCATGTATTATAAACACATTTGTAAAAAAAAATTCAAAAAAAATGTCGTGTGTGTAGTTTTGAGCACCACAAGTTTGTGTTTACGGTACCCGTAAATTTTCCGGTTAGATTTACGGTACTCGTAAACACAAACTTGTGGTGCTCAAAACTACACACACGACATTTTTTTTTTGATTTTTTTTACAAATATGTTTATAATACATGCAACTACGTTTTTGAAAAAAAATTTTGGTCCACCTCGCCCCGCACGGTGTAGTTCTCACGGTTCTTACAACTCGAGGTGGTTCTCATTTTAGCGGTCCCCTATATATATATAGGGTCAGGATTTAGAGAGAATGGTGAAAAGTGTGAGAACGGTGAGAACGATTTTGGTGGTGACATGTGGCATTGATGTTAAATTACACTAAGGGGTAATATTATCAAAAAAAACCCACTCACATGAACTGGGTGTTCAAATAAAACGCCATAAAAACACCCAATTCAGAAAAACGTCATGAAAAATTTAAAACGTCATAAAACATTCAAAAGCTATTTTTTGAGCTATAATTTACAACAGCTCAAAAAAAAAAACATTTTTTAAACTCCATAAAACACTCAAAATCTATTTTTTTGAGCTATAATTTACAACAGCTCAAAAAAACCTTTTTTTTTTAAGCCACATATAGCTCCCAGTTTAAACCCATAACAAAAAGACCTAGTTTTTTAAGCTATAAATTACAACAGCTCAAAAAAACCATTTTTTTGAGCCATATAGCTCCCAAATAAAACGCAACAACAAAAAAAAACTATTTTTTTAAGCTATAATTTACAACAGCTCAAAAAACCATTTTTTTGAGCCAACTCCCAGTAGTTAAAACGCCATAACAAAAAACAGCTATTTTTTAGCTATAATTTACAACAGTTAAAAAAACCTTTTTTTGAGCCATATAGCTCAAAAAATGTGTCTAACCGCCTAAATCAATATTTTTTGAGCTCAGAAAAATCATAATTTGTACTTTAAAAACGCCATCAAACACACAGTTCAGAAAAACGCCATGAAAAAACTCGGTTGAAAACGCCATAAAACATCCGGTTCAGACAAATGCCATGAAAATACCTAGTTAAAAGGCCATAAAAACACCTAGTTTAGAAAAACGCCATGAAAATACCTAGTCTAAAACGCCATAAAACACCCAGTTCAGAAAAACGCCATAAAACCCAGTTAAACTTTTTTCGAAAAGTATATCAATAGTATACTCGTTGGAAAGTTAAAAAAACGCTGAGTTCCAAGACGTATAAAAAAAAGTTATTTTTTTCGAAAAGTATATCAATAGTATATGGTGTAATTTTTTTCGAAAAATAATCACGTATAAAAAAGTTATTGTCGTTTAAATATGATGGAGGAAAATGGCATATGATTAGCATGTGCATCTTTGTTTGGATCTTCCTATTTTACCCCTCCTGGTAGTTCCAAGACCCCTATTATTTACAAAAATGTCACCGCATCAATCTCAGCCACAAACCACTAAGATCTTGTGGCTGAGAATCGTTCTCACCGTTCTCACACTCTGAGGCGTTCTCTCCTGATCCTGTTCATATATATATATATATATATATATATATATATATATATATATAGGGCAAGGATCCGTTAGGAACCACCCTTTGGTACGAGAACCACAAAAACCAATGTGAACCCAACCAAAACTACTTAACAAAGCTTAAAAAACACCCAATTTTTTTATTTTTCATTAAAAATCACAACTTTTTATTTATAATATTTTTTTAATTTTTCTTTTGTTGTTAAAGTCGCGATTTAACGATAAATTTTTTAAGCATTTAGTTGTGGGATTTAGCTTTAAGGTTTAGTTTTAGCATTTACCTTGGGTGGTGTGGGTGGGGGGTTTAGGTTTTTCGGGGGTGGGGGTGGGTGTTTAGGTTTTTGGGTGGTGGTGGGGTGGGTTTATTTTGTTTTGTTCATATTGGTTCTCGTGGTTCTCGTAGTAAGGATGGTTCTCGTATAAACCCTACCATATATATATATATATATATATATATATATATATAGGATGAGGATCATTACAGAACACTAACTATTGCGAGAACAAAAAGAACAACTCTAAAATACTAAATTTTGGGATTTAAGTTTCATGTTTTTTTAAATTTTATGTTTCTTACATTCATATGTGTATTATATATACATAAAAAAACCACATTTTTTTACCTACACGTAGCTTACATACATGTCGGTAATTTAACCTACACATAACCTACATATGTGTAGGTTATTAAGAAAAGTGAAAATTTTCCATATTTTGTTTTGAATTCTAGTGTAATAAACAATAAATCTTACATTTGCAACATTTTCATTTACTTTTTAGCTTTTTAGGATTGAAAAAATAGGTGATTCATTGTGTTCTGCGTGTTCTCGCAATATTTTGTGTTCTGCATAGATCCTTCCCCTATATATATATATATATATATATATATATATATATATATATATATAAACGTGATCAGGAGAAAACGATTGGAAGTGTGAAAACGGTGAGAACGGATCCTGGTCGAACACATGGCAAGGGGCGTTAAATGATATGCAGGGGCATGATTGTCATTGTCCACGTTCCCCTCAATAAATGGCGTTATAATTCCGTTTCAAACAAAATTCCAAAAATTTCGTATTAGCAGTTACCTCATCTCCAAGCTTCCGAGACCTATGGCGTCTAACGTGGATTCCGTTCTATAAATTAATATTTAATAATGTTTTCATATTTGTTCCAGCAAATCACACAACAGATATGGAATTTTGTTCTTTATGCTTGTTTCAATGGCGTTTTTTTTCAAAGTAATATTTGAAAATGGCGTATGTTTGGCGTTTTGGTTAAAGATGGCGTTTTTTAGTATGATCAATGCAAGGGATGGTAACGTCGTTTATAAAATGATGTGTTTGGCGTGTAGTTTAGGCGAGAATTTTTTATAATAAATGTTAGTAATAAAGTTTTAGTTACCGTTTGTTCACCTTTATTTGTTAAAGCTGCAACGCTTTTCATTATTAAGTTTGGCGTTTTGTATGAATGATGTTTTAGATAAAGATGACGTTTCATCTAGAATGGACTAATGTGTATGGCTCGTAGTTTAAGGCGGGAATTTTAATGGCGTTTTACGTATGAGTTTGGCGTTTTGTATTAGAGCAGTTAAAAGATCCTTTTACCCTTAATGAAGCGCGTCCACGTAATAAAGTTGATGTTATTTACGAAAACGCCACCGCGCCAATCTAATCCATAGATTGTTTTGATCCAACGGATGAGGGGCGTTCTCACCGTTTTCACACTTATAGGCGTTTTCTCTAAATCATGCCCCTATATATATACACACACACATATATATAGGTGAAGTATAGGAATAAAACTTAGTTGAAAAAACTAAAGAAAACCGTATGTAACATTTTTATTTTTTACTAAAAAAAACAGGGAATGTAACATATATATATATATATTTGAACATTTTTATAAAAAAATGTAAAAGCGCCGACTAGTTTTTTTATTTTTTAAATGTTCAAATCTATATGTTACATGTTATTTTTTACATGTATATTATGTAACATGGAATTTTAAATATTTAAAAAAATCGACGTTTTTTTTAAATGTTCAAACATATGTACGTTATATTCCCTATTTTTTTAGAAAAAAAATGTTACATAGGGTTTTTATAAGGGTTTCTTGAGTTTATTCAACTCAAGTGGTTTTCACTACAAGAAAATGAACCTAATGCAGCCTCAATAAAATGTTGCATTAGGTCTTAAAAAGTTTGCATCGGGCCTAATGCAAACTTTTATCGGGAGCTGCATTAGAAGCAGTTACATTAGACCTAATGTAACCTTTTCAAAGTCTAATGCAACATTTTCTGAAAGTGTTGCATTTACCGTTCAAATGCAACTTTTTTAATATGCAACCATTTTACAATCTAATGCGACTTTTTTTACTTACATTTGCAACTCTACAAATACTCAAATGCAACTTTTATTATTATTTAGTTACACAAATGTAACCTTTTCCTTTTTTACGCCCAAATACAACTTTGTAACATAAATTCAATTGTTAGAAATTAATATGCATTCAATCACAATTACACCAAACAATAATAACACGGATATCGTTGATAGTCAAATGGTGTACTTTAACATGCTCGTCCAAACTCAAATAACAATATAGTTAACTCAAATAGTCAATTACATTAATAAAGAGATCAAAGCATTCTATTCATCTCAATCTCCATCTAATAGTTGTTTCATAACCTTTCGCGACATAGCTTCCGAGTTTCATTTATGCTTGTCAATATCTTTTCGCATAGCTTCGAGCTCACATTTTTTCTCTCATAATCCTCTTCAATCTCTTTGCGCATTTCCAGTAACTAGTTTTCTCAACGTTCGCCTCTAATGATTCCATTATCCCCCTCTGAAATCATGTAAGATGTGTAAGCACCATCTACTTTTTTATTGCAACGTCTTTACCATAAAGTTGACGACATCCATATTTCTCTTTGTTCATTTCAACCAAATTGCCCACGTCTACGTAGACCCATATACTATACCAGAGATGGAGTCATTTCTCTCAACTCAGTGTAACTAATATTTACGTTAGTAGAGTTAACTTCCGTTTTGCTCCCTATAGTTTGGTCGTTTTAACGGTTTTGCCCCAAACATATAAAAACGGACATTTTCCTCCCTGATCTTTCTAACTTATAATTATTTTGCTCCCCGCCTCTAACGACGTCCATTTCCACTGTTAAAACTTGGTCACGTGCCTGTCACATGAGGGGCATTGCAGTCTTTTCCAATCTAAACCTTTTATCCTTTTTATTTTATTATTGATTCCCTAAATCTTGTCACACCCCAACTGATGGCGGAAACATCGGGATGAGACGAACAAATTGCCAAAAACATCATAACACTACACAACAACAACAACCATACCCAGTAAATCCCACAAATAGCAAAGCTACTTATAGGGTCTGGGGAGGGTGGGATGTAGACAGACCTTGCCTCTATCCATAGGGATATAGAGGCTGCTTCCAGAGAGACCCTCGGCTCGAAAAAACATCATCACACTATGTGACAATATAATTTTAATTTAAATTTCATAGCAAGACTAAAAATTGTCATACAAAGATTCAAATAAGAACAACATTGTTTCAAAACATAACATCAAAATAATAGTTTAATCTAGGTGTATTTCTAAGTCCACCTAAATCTCGTTTCTCCACTTAGCATCATCTCGTCTATCAACCTGCAACATGTATTAAAATATGATCAACAAAAAGTTGGCGAGTATATAAGTTTTCATACATAGCATAATAATATAATAAAAAGTTTAACGACTCATATCCAACATGAACAATAATATACAAGTTACTAATATGCTGAAACGGTGTACTATATGTTCAAGCCCAAGTATACAACGCGTTAATTTTGCCTATCCCAAAGAACAATGGGAGGTTAACATGTTTAACTTAACAATGCCCCAAGACTAAGGGCGGTGCGTTAATCCTATAGCGCTATAATTGTTAAGGTAGGCTAGCAAAGTTAATGAGCATATCTTGACACAAAGAGTTTACATAGCATACAAGTCTAACAAGCATCATATAGTTTCATGTTTAACGTGGATAGAGTGTGATTAAAATAGTGTCAAGTGTTGTGTTTTTGTATATCATACATGTTACACCCAAAGTGTTAAAAATAAAACGGGATCGAGTATACTCACGATTTTGCAAGCTTTCCACTTGGTAATTCCACGAGTGTTGTTGGTTGATTAGGATAGAACATCGTGTCCTTCTACACCAAGAAACATAGGTGTGTGAGTATAGGAAGTTAATGGAGGATTAAAGATTTGGAGTTTAAAGTACATGAAATTAGGCATATGAGAAAGTAATCATCTATCACATAATACTTGTTTTTGACACCATGAAACTCAAAGGAGTTTGAATGTTTACATGGGTCAAGATGCCCATTAGAATCGTAACAAGTACTATGGTTTTTAGATGATGTAACCTAATATTTGACAAATAACTTGTCACACCCCCAAAATACCACATGCGGTAACCCCGCTAGGCGTGTGACGTACCAGGATCTAGCCACTAATCACATTGAACTAACCATAATTTGTTTAACAAAATCCCCATTCATTAAATAAAACATCCATAGAACATAATCCAAGTTAAACAGTGACAGCGGAAGCAAATAATAATTCATTGTTTAAATGTTTCAAAACCCAAGGTATATGAATTCCGTGAACAAGACACGCATAGCCAAACACTGCGACCCATGACCACTCCAGCTATCCAGATAGCAAGTTCCCATCCAAAGTACCTAACGACCTGCGAGCATGCAACAAGTTTATCAGACAACGCTGGTGAGTTCACAGCTTTTCGAAAACGTTAGTTACCAAGTGTTTATTCCAGTTCATTAACAAATCCGAAGTAATGTTGATAATATCTCGTTACTGAACAAGACGGCTCCTGATGTATGTTTTGCCCGTTCCCCAGTGCTCCTATCAAAGCACTGGGCATGACTGGGTCATTAGTTTACACCCGTCCTCTCCGGTACGGGGTGAGGGTGCCAAACCTAAGTAGCGCTACCAACTAATACCCCGTTACCTCTCCGGTAACAAAAGATGGGACTTAAGAGTGATAGGGTGAGAGTATTATCCAACATTCCAGTTTTTAACCCAAAAGACTTATCCCTCCCCAGGATACCCACTGACTGTCCCAACCACCGGGACGCATGCTCAAGAGTAGTGAACTCACCTTGGATTGCTCGGTATGCTAAGTTACCACCCAGTTAATCAATCAACCCTACCGAGGTTACCAATAACAATTACTTTCACAATTTATCAATTATGCCACGTATATCAGAGATCACATTCATTACAAGCACTGCCATGCATCACATAACGTATACTCAGTACATACATGTGTCCATATCCCATATATAACACAGAATAGTCACACAACAGTTAACAGATTATTCTTCGGCGAATAACCGTCCGACAAAGAACCCTAGGTTTCGTCGAGCTAAGGTGTGGCGAAACACATCATGTTTCGTCGAGAAGAACTATGTTGAAACACATCATGTTTCGTCGAGATGAACTATGGCGAAACACGTCATGTTTTGTCAAGATACAGTATGACGAAAGTCTATCCTGTTTCGTCGAGTAAACAATTACAGATTCAATCAGTTACGATTTCACGTTTTCCTAGCACCCTAATCATCATCAGCGATTTCAACATGATCAACGACCAATCATCAAGTTTCCAATTATCATTAACACGCAACAAAGCATTAACAATCCACATGTTCATATCATCATTACTATCATAACAATTAACATCATTCAAATCGGTTCAATCATAACAGTTTCATCATCAAATCAATAAACCTCAGTATTAATCATTGACCATGCTATCAATTCATTGCACAGAATCTATCACACCCTCATATGAACAATACCACATACAAATCATTGAATTCTTAGCATAACAGTTCTAGATTCACAATGTTTATGAAAACCCTAATCATACACACAAATCACCACATCAAGATTACATCGAACAGTAGGGTTATACACTAACCATGATACCGAAAGGCTTAAATGAATCGAGATGAAAAAGAATGTTTCGAGGTTCCTTCTGTCGTCGCACAGATAACAACAGGGGGAAGGAGACTCTAGGGTTTTATGTGTATTACGTGTAACTGATTACAAGAGGTTGTAATATAAGGGAGTTGGGCCGCAAGCCTCTCTGGGCCAAGGCCTGCTATGGCGAAACACCATCCTTCGACGAAAGACCCCTCTTTCGTCGTACTAGTCTTGGCGAAAGATCCTATCTTTCGTTGAGTAACACTTGTGGCGAAAAACTTTATAAATAAACCTTAGTTAACTTATATTTAACACTAAACAGTTTAACAACCAACTATTACACATAAACATTGATCAATCGAATGACTGCACATAATAAGAACAGGATTGCAAAACAAATAATAAGCATAGAAAGGACCTTGGGATCTCGGGTTGTCACATCATCCCCAACTTGAAAGAAATTTCGTCCCGAAATTTGACAAGTAATCCAAAACGGCAAGATGTTAACTCAGGATGACGGTGGATTCTCCGTGGGTACCACATCATCCCCAACTTGAAAGGGAATTTCGTCCCGAAATTCACTAGTTGTATCAGGTTTAGATTTGTCAGTTGGGAATAAGTGCGGGTACTTGAGCTTCATTTGATCCTCGCGTTCCCACGTGAACTCCGGTCCACGTCTTGAGTTCCAATGGACTCTCACGATTGGAATTCGACTATGCTTACGAACCTTGACTTCCCGATCCATGATTCCTATCGGTTCTTCGACAAACTGCAATTTGTCGTCAATTTTTAGCTCTTGAAACGGTACCACCAGTGTTTCATTAGACAAACACTTCTTCCGTTGCGAGACATGAAACACATCATGCACGTTACCCAACTCAGCAGGTAACCCGAGTTTGTACGCCACTTTACCAATGCGCTCCAAAATCTTGAATGGCCCAACATAGCGTGGATTAAGCTTGCCGCGCTTCCCAAAGCACACCACACCCTTCCAGGGTGAAACTTTCAGTATAACGTGATCGCCTACAGCGAACTCCAAGGGTTTCCTACGCTTGTCAGCGTAACTTTTCTGACGGTCGCGCGCTGCCGCCATACGGTTTCTGATCTGAACAATCTTTTCAGAAGTTTCGAGAACAAGTTCCGGGCCTATGACTTGGCTGTCATCCACCTCAACCCAACATAGAGGAGAACGACATTTCCTGCCGTACAACGCTTCGAACGGAGCTTCCTGGATGCTAGTATGGTAACTGTTGTTGTAGGAGAACTCGATCAGCGGCAAATGTTTCTCCCAGCCCTTACCAAAATCAATCACACATGTTCGCAGCATGTCTTCAAGTGTCTGGATGGTTCGCTCACTTTGACCATCCGTCTGCGGGTGATAAGCAGTACTCATGTCGAGACGTGAGCCAAACTATTTATGCATCGACTGCCATAAATCAGATATGAAACGCGGATCACGATCAGAGATAATAGAGGTTGGCGCCCCATGCCTAGAAACCACTTCCTTCAGATATACAGCAGCGAGTTGAGAGAACTTATCCATTTCCTTGATAAGCTAGAAAATGTGCTGACTTGGTGAGGCGGTCCACGATTACCCAAATGGTGTTGTTTCCGCTTTGAGTCTTTGGCAAACCAGTGACGAAATCCATAGCAATCTGCTCCCATTTCCACATGGGTATTTCTGGTTGTTGAAGTAAGCCTGAGGGTTTCTGATACTCTACATTGACCTTCGCGCAAGTCAAACACTTACTCACATACGTTGCGATGTTAGCTTTCATCTTCGGCCACCAATACAAGACCTTGAGGTCATGATACATCTTATCCGAACCCGGATGAACAGAGTATCGAGACTTGTGCGCTTCCTCTATCACAAGATCTCCAAGGTTACCAAACAACAGAATCCATATCCGCTCCATAAAATATAAATGCCATCTGATCTCTTCTCAAGTCGTTTCTCCATGCCTCACAAATATTCAGCTTCAGTGTTTTCTTCCTTCAATGCTTCAGTCTGAGCCAAACGGATCTAATCAGGAAGGTTTGAATGAATGGTGAGCTGTAAGGCTCGCATAAGCTTAGGTTTCGTCTCCTTTCGACTAAGGGCATCAGCTACAATGTTTGCTTTGCCCGAATGATACTTGATGGCACAATCGCAATCATTCAATAGTTCTACTCAGCGACGATGTCGCATATTCAATTCCTTCTGGTCGAAAATATGCTGAAGGCCGGTGTAGATAGTGCATTTGGTACCATACAGATAATGCCTCCAGATTTTCAACGCGAAAACCACGGCTTCCAGCTCCAAGTCGTGAGTGGTGTAATTCCTCTCGTGAACCTTCAACTGTCGAGAGGCATAGGCTATTACTTTCTCGCGTTGCATCAACACGCAACCGAGACCCTGAATAGAAGCATCACAATATACTACAAAATCCTCAGTACCTTCTGGTAAAGACAAGATCGGTGCACTACAGAGTTTCTGTTTCAAAAGTTGGAAAACATCCTCCTGCTTTGCTCCCCAAGAATACACAACACTTTTCTGTGTCAGTGAGGTAAGAGGTTGAGCGATCTTCGAGAAATCCTTGATAATTCTTCGATAGTACCTAGCGAGACCAAGAAATTGTCGCACCTCCAAAGGATTCTTTGGTGCCGCCCAATTTCTGATAGCGTCAATCTTAGCAGGATCCACGTGTATTCCCGATTCATTCACAATGTGACCAAGGAAGTGCACTTCTCGTATCCAAAAGTCACATGCTCCTTCCTCAGGAGTTCCAAAATAAGACGCAAGTGCCGCTCGTGGTCCTCCTTGTTCTTTGAGTAGATCAAAATGTCATCGATGAACACTATCACGAAATCGTCAAGATACGGCTTGCACACACGGTTCATGAGATCCATGAAGACTGCTGGTGTGTTCGTCAACCCAAACGGCATAACCAGAAACTCGTAATGTCTATATCGCGTTCGAAAAGCCGTTTTAGGAACATCCTCCTCTCGGACTCTCATCTGATGGTAGCCCGATCTTAAATAGATCTTTGAGTAGAAACTTGACCCTTGCAACTGGCCAAACAGGTCGTCGATACGCGGTAAAGGATAGCGGTTCTTAACTGTTACCTTGTTGAGTTCTCGGTAATCTACACATACGAAAGGACCCGTCTTTCTTCTTCACAAACAAAACTGGGGCTCCCCAAGGCAAAGAACTAGATTGGATAAAACTTCTATCCAACAGTTCTTGGAGTTGGTTTGACAGCTCTTGCAACTCTCCTTGTGCAAGACGGTAGGGAGCATGAGCAATCAGAGCTGCTCCTGGAATAAAATCAATCTGAAATTCCACCTGGCGATGCGGAGGTAGACCAGGTAACTCTTCAGGAAACACGTCTGGGAAACTCACGAACTGTCACACCACGAAATTATCAGAGCATTGGTGTGACTGGACTGGTATCTTCATTGCACAGCGGAGGCAAATAATCTAAGTCTTTTAGAAAATTGAACGCCACTAAGTACTCGGCTCCACATGGTTCTCCTATTCCAACAGTGCCTTAACTTTGAAATGCAACCTGAGAAAGAAACATGCGAAAAAATCAACATAAAGTTGAGCGAGTTCATAGTTTGTTTGTAAAAGATTTGAAATAAATCTTTTGATTAACCGGTTTGTGAAATAATATTGAGAAAACGAATTTAGAAATCATTTTCTTGCCAAGTTATATGGAAACTTTGTATTTGTAACGCATTATGTTCGTAAAACCATGTATTTGTAAACTCTCGTATTTGTAATGTTCGTATAACCGTCAATGCCCACCCTGATTTTGACTCCATGCCCGCATAATCCTATGCTTTGAATTTATATGAAATATGGTATGTAATTTGTAAAAATCAGGTATTTCTGTAAGTATGTATGTCCCTGGTATGTAGCAATAAGGAAAAAGAGATCACCAATGGGTTGCAAAGCCACTGGTATGTGTGAAGTGATGCAGGAAAACTCAAACCTAGCAAATTTGTTACCGGGCCTCGGCTGTAAGACATAGTCACCACATGGCCCATTCTACGGACTCATGGATGGGGCTCGCTACACCCAAATAGATCTATCACTCATGTCCCTCGGTCCTACGACGAGGATTAATGGCCTTAAGTGTTGTACCCACCACTCACATGATCTAAGTAGTAAACCATCCTTAAGCTAATCATACCATGTATAAAATGTCTAAAAAAATTTTAACATGTATTTTACCCCAGCCTCTAACGCTGAACCTCCCCAGCCTCTAAGGCCAACTCCCCAGACTCTATATATTACCACCAGACGATCCACCCCTAGTCATGAAAATCATTCACATTTCGATAATACGCATTTGTTTTGTAAAAACCGGTATATTTAGTATAATCCATTTGAGTTCCTCGAAACCCATTCGTAATATGATTTAGAAATACGAGTTTTTGTTTGTTCAAAACTTTGTATGTTCTTGCAAAATGTGCATGTCTTTCCACCCCCGAAAACATTTATAAAAATGTAAAACAGTAAAAAGTGGGGGTTATGAACTCACCTGAATATTCCTGTGCAAAGCTAGCTAAATTCGACTTCGCGATGTCGTTTCCAAGACGAGACTCGCTAGCGTGCATTCTACAATATTCCTAACACGGAATATCTAATAAGTTTCTAAAAGCGGTAACTAAAACTACGTATCACCGAGCTCTACCGAATCGTTACCCGAACGATTCAACGGTAAATTGATACTTGATAGTAACGATTAAGTTATACTTGTTAAGTCTCGCTTATTGTCGGTAAAACTAGTAAGTCATGGGAAGACTTATTCCTCGAGAGATTTAAAAATAAATAAATATTTATATAAAAATATATAAATATATCGTTATCATCGCGTTAGACGTCTCGAGTAGTCGTACGTGTATAAAAAGAATATTTATATGAAAATATCATATAACAAACTCGCACCATATATTACGTCTCGTATGATTTTTATCAAAGTATACGTATATGCCATTTAGGCGTTTGAAGTGAATATAAAAAGTTATATTCATTTTATAAAAGAATCGTCGATCTTTTGACGTTTGAAAATAAATATATAACCCATATTTATCTTTATAAAACGAATTCGTATCGTTTGATATTTGAAACAAATATAGAGACTATATTTATTTTTTAAAAGTATACGAGTCGTTTTAAAGTTTGAAATAAATATATAATCTATATTTATTTTTGTAAAAGAGATTTGTGTTGTTTGATATCCGAAATAAATATATAACACTATATTTATTTATAAAAGAAGTCGTATTATCGGCGTTTGAAACAATATAAATAGTTATATTGATCTTTAAAAGGATTGTCGAAATTTGAGGTTTAAAATAACTATATTCATTATTGTAAACAATTTGTCGAATCGTCGTTTGTTGTAAGTTGTAAAGTGTTGTCGTAAGTAGCTATGTATTTGTCATCGTCTATTTAAAAGATTATTCGAATCCGATAACTTTGTTTTATAGTGAAACGCCTTTTGTGTTTACGGGTTTTCTCGAAAAACGGGCAGAGTTTCCTCTGTTTTTGGACGCCCTGACAACATAAGTTGTCGCTATTTTCAAAATTCAACAATATGCAATCATGATTTATGTATTTTGTCAAATATATCGCAATGTAAACTATATTCTAATCGTTCAGTTCGAGCTTGTTTTGACACGTAAGATATAAACTATGAATTAACGAAATAAACCGCGCCGTTAATCTTTACCAAATCTTTCGCGTCGTGACGTTGACCGAGACTGAGTTGACCAGTTGATCGAGTCAACCGGGTTGACTCGCGTTGTCTGAGTTGACCGAGTTGACCCGAACCAAACCCGATCTGAGCTGAACCCGAACCGCACCAGGTCTGACCCGAGTTGACCAGTTGACTGAGCCCGAGCCGATACCACGCCCTGTACCCGTGAACCATGTGAACCCGAGCGATTTTGCACCTAAAACATAACCCGAATCCTGCAACCGGGCTGAACTGAGTAAACCACCGCCATTACCAGCCACTGCCATCATCATCACCGGCGGCTACAGCCATCGCCGGCCACCACCGGCGCCCACCTCATCGTTAACATTAACAACAGCAGCAGGAATCACCTTTATTGGTCATCAATCTTCAGAAAATAAATAAAATAATAAAGAAAATGAAAGGAAACAGAGGATGGGGTTTACCGTGAAACCCGTAAGGGTTCACCACCACCGCCGTGCCGCCACTGCCGCCGCCATGAGCGGCGCCGCCGCTCCTTATCTCCACCGCTCCCTCTCTCTCTCTCTCTCAGTCTCTCTCTCAGTTTCGTCTCTCTCTCTCCTCCCGAGTCTCTCTCTCTCCTCCCTGATTGTACCCGCCGCACCACCACCGGACAGTGGTGGTGGTGCTCCGATTGTGAGTCGAAGAAGAAAGGGAAGGGGGTGTGCTTGGTGGTTATCGGGTTACAGGGGAACCGAGAAGGGGGGGGTGTCTTCGCCTGAAAGGACCACCGGCAGCCACCGGTTCCTTGTGGTTGTTCGCCGGACTGAAATCAGAGGGAGGGAGTGGAGGTGATCGAGAGGGTGGTGGGTAGTGAGAGTTTGTTTGTTTGAAGTGTGATCGAGAGAGGGAGTGGAGGAGATAATGTGTCTGTTTCATTTGAATAGAGAGATGAGAGCAGATATGTTGTGAGAAATTGTGTGTGAGTTATGGATCTTATATAGAGATATTGAGATCTTGGGTGTATCATGTGTGGATCTAAATAAATCTTTTGTAGAGATTTTTGTAGGATTTAGTATAGATTTGCAAGATTTTGATTAGATTTACTAAGATTTGTAGAGATCTTTAAGATCTTGTCAGGATTTAATATATTAGGTGTAGGTTTAGGCTTGGGCCTAGGGCCCACAAGCCCATCTCATGTGTGAGTGGCCCGTAATTCCTACGAGACCCTGTTGTCAAATTCTGAACTTCGTTTAACGTCAAAAATTAAAATACACAAAAATAAGGTCGGTAGTCGTTGTTTGCACGCCCGTTCGTCGATTTCGGTAATAATCGCGAAAAATTACATCGTTGCCGTCTATAATCCGTTTTTCGAGCCGTTTTCAACTATGATTGCTAAAATTTAATTTACAAAGCTAGCATATATCGCAAAAATTTAATATTTGTCGACGTGTTAGTATCTTGTACGGTATCAGTTCGTTGTCGCGTAATATTCAGCAGGTTTCTCTGTAAATCACCACACGCGCAGTGTATATTCGAATAAACGTTCCTGGGCACTCCAAGGGCCTGGTTAAGTTAATTAGCGCCGTAAACACTATTTATTATCGTGTTAATCACCTGTTATTCACGTAATTAAGAGCCGTAAATCACCGGTTGTCACATTCTCCCCTGTTACAGAAATTTCGTCCTCGAAATTTAGACTACGTTAACTCCTTAGAGTTACGTTATGTGTAGGTAAATATGAATAGTATAAAAGTGGATGACCATGAAATCGGATCGAGACTTATTCAGTTCAAGGACATCCCTCCACAATAGGAATCCCAACGGTTTAAAAGAAATGTGTTTCAAAAGTTGATATCAAAGGAAACAAGACGTATAGATACAGTCACTAATGTGACTAAGTTAACAGGGATCCAACACAGAACATGAACTTCAACCAACCGAATCCCAAATGAACGTTCACAATATGAGTTCTAGAAGTAATAATATCCACCAAACGAGACTTAGAATCAACAAGCTCAAAAGTAACAGTTTGCATGAAACGCTCGATCGTGATCAGCACAAGCTGCAAGTTATACCGACGCCACAAGGTGTCGCAATGAATGAACAATTCAATAATAGGGGTGATCGAACAAGTATCACCTGTGTTTTGCATGAAACGCTCAATCGTGATTAGCACAAGCTACAAGTTTGTACTGACACCACAAGGTGTCGTAGTGATTTAAATAATCCAATAATAGCAGTGATCAAACAACTTCACAGTGTTTGAAATCAAATGAAAGCGCAATAAAGTAAATCTGAAAGTTTGTTTCAAATGACATCATAGGATTTTCAATTGAAAATGGAACATCAAAGAAATAATGTTTTCGATCGAAGACGAAGAAGCAATGAATATCGCAAAACATTCGATCGATGTTGAAAGGACCGTTAGGAGGTACACCGGAATATGAAATGAATTTTATGTACCCTTGTCTTATCACACGATTGTGTTAAGACTGTTGTAATGTGATAAATCAAAGCAGATTTAATCTAAATCAATAAATAAATAATTAAATTCGTGCATGAGATATGTAAACGAGTTTAGCGCAAGCTTCAAATAAGTGAAAATACCACCACAAGGTGTCGAAATCAACAAACAATTTAATGGAGTCGAATGCCAAACAAGTTTACTTCGACTCGGAACAAATGAAGCACTTGTTAAAACGAATTTTGAATATGATGCTCCCAATACATCATATGATGCTCTAAATTGAATATTTGTAATGGACAAGTTCAAACAATTGAACTTGGTTTTAGCGCAATCCGGAAATAAATACATATGTATCAAAAGGAAATTTCGACATGGTTACGACGAAAAACCATGTATGTAACTTGAAAAGAAAAGAATTTTCAAGAGAATGTGTTGACTTGATAACAAAAGAGCCAACAGTTACAATAATGCGGGTCATTCGAATCACAAATCAATAATTAGATTTAGCGAAATAACATTTGAACTTTGATGAAACGCTTATTCGAAACAAAACCACATGCGTAACAAACGATACACGCGTAACATATGAATTTTTCAAGAAATGAAGCAATTTAGTGTTCGCTATAATGAAAGTAATGATCGTGATACAATGACCATTAAGAGGAGTAGAGATGTGAAAATCTACTCACTAGATGCAAAGGTCGGAATTCCAATAAAAGAAATCTGAGGACTTTACCTGGGGTTTCATGTGACGTCCAGTTGTTAGGTGACATTACCATGGAATGTAGAACATAGCGTATTCGTCTTTATGAGTTAGGGGGAATGCGGAGACATACGTCTTCTCCTTGGCGTGTTTCATGTCGTTGCAGGACCGCGTGTCAAACTGCCGCTTCCTGATCGATAGTTCTCCTGCTGACAGGAATCTAGCGTCGTCGTTGAATTGCGCCGTCGTTTCTTCTCAAAGGCCTCGCCTCGATAGTCGTATGTGACGTGCTTCAACCTCCGTTGACGTACATATTGAGTTTCGCGTATACCTGTGCACTATCGTTTCGTTTCGCGTAGAATGTGATGTATCCCGACATCCTTTGACGTAAAGATTGAGTTTTCTCGTGCACTAGCGTTTCGTTATGCGTAGGCTACCTGCTCGGTAAGTTAAAATATCATAGACAATATGGATAATGGTGTGTGTCCGAGTCAATATTCGCGGTTCCTATGTGATGACCTTTAATGAACTTCATCATAAGTTTCCGAAGGTCTTAAATGCATGTTTCCTAAACTCTCAGAGTTTTGTGTACTGTATGTAATTGTTTTATGCACCGTGTATGAAACACCATAATAGCGTATGTTTGAAAACAAAATTTTGACTGTTTATTTTTCGGCAACGGTTGGAGACCATATTCGAGTACAAGGCATTCTGTATGTATTCAACGTTTTAATAATCTAAGTCCCAGAGGAAAGTGAGGTTAGAGCCAAGGTATTCCTACAGAAAACCTTATTCGCTGTAACCTATAGCTCTGATACCAATGTGTCACAACCCGAAATTATCAGAGCATTGGTGTGACTGGACTGGTATCTTCATTGCACAGCGGAAGCAAATAATCTAAGTCTTTTAGAAAATTGAACGCCACTAAGTACTCGACTCCACATGGTTCTCCTATTCCAACCGTGCCTTAACTTTGAAATGCAACCTGAGAAAGAAACATGCGAAAAATCAACATAAAGTTGAGCGAGTTCATAGTTTGTTTGTAAAAGATTTGAAATAAATCTTTTGATTAACCGGTTTGTGAAATAATATTGAGAAAATGAATTAGAAATCATTTTCTTGCCAAGTTATATGGAAACTTTGTATTTGTAACGCATTATTTTCGTAAAACCATGTATTTGTAAACTCTCGTATTTGTAATGTTCGTATAACCGTCAATGCCCACCCTGATTTTGACTCCATGCCCGCATAATCCTATGCTTTGAATTTATATGAAATATGGTATGTAATTTGTAAAAATCAGGTATTTCTGTAAGTATGTATGTCCCTGGTATGTAGCAATAAGGAAAAAGAGTTCACCAATGGGTTGCAAAGCCACTGGTATGTGTGAAGTGATGCAGGAAAACTCAAACCTAGCAAATTTGTTACCGGGCCTCGGCTGTAAGACATAGTCACCACATGGCCCATTCTGCGGACTCATGGATGGGGCTCGCTATACCCAAATAGATCTATCACTCATGTCCCTCGGTCCTACGACGAAGATTAATGGCCTTAAGTGTTGTACCCACCACTCACATGATCTAAGTAGTAAACCCTCCTTAAGCTAATCATACCATGTATAAAATGTCTAAAAAAATTTTTAACATGTATTTTACCCCAGCCTCTAAGGCTGAACCTCCCCAGCCTCTAAGGCCAACTCCCCAGACTCTATATATTACCACCAGACGATCCACCCCTAGTCATGAAAATCATTCACATTTCGATAATACGCATTTGTTTTGTAAAAACCGGTATATTTAGTATAATCCATTTGAGTTCCTCAAAATCCATTCGTAATATGATTTAGAAATAGGAGTTTTTGTTTGTTCAAAACTTTGTATGTTCTTGCAAAACGTGCATGTCTTTCCACCCCCGAAAGCATTTATAAAAATGTAAAACAGTAAAAAGTGGGGGTTATGAACTCACCTGAATATTCCTGTGCAAAGCTAGCTAAATTCGACTTCGCGATGTCGTTTCCAAGACGAGACTCGCTAGCGTGCATTCTACAATATTCCTAACACGGAATATCTAATAAGTTTCTAAAAGCGGTAACTAAAACTACGTGTCACCGAGCTCTACCGAATCGTACCCGAACACCAACGGTAAATTGATAACTTAATAGTAACAATTAAGTTATACTTGTTAAGTCTCGCTTATTGTCAGTAAAACTAGTAAGTCTTGGGAAGACTTATTCCTCGAGAGATTTAAAAATAAATAAATATTTATATAAAAATATATAAATATATCGTTATCATCGCGTTAGACGTCTCGAGTAGTCGTACGTGTATAAAAAGAATATTTATATGAAAATATCATATAACAAACTCGCACCATATATTACGTCTCATATGATTTTTATCAAAGTATACGTATATGCCGTTTAGGCGTTTGAAGTGAATATAAAAAGTTATATTCATTTTGTAAAAGAATCGTCGATCTTTTGACGTTTGAAAATAAATATATAACACATATTTATCTTTATAAAACGAATTCGTATCGTTTGATATTTGAAACAAATATAGAGACTATATTTATTTTATAAAAGTATACGAGTTGTTTTAAAGTTTGAAATAAATATATAATCTATATTTATTTTTGTAAAAGAGATTTGTGTTGTTTGATATCCGAAATAAATATATAACACTATATTTATTTATAAAAGAAGTCGTATTATCGGCGTTTGAAACAATATAAATAGTTATATTGATCTTTAAAAGGATTGTCGAAATTTGAGGTTTAAAATAACTATATTCATTATTGTAAACAATTTGCCGAATTGTCGTTTGTTGTAAGTTGGAAAGTGTTGTCGTAAGTAGCTATGTATTTGTAATCGTCTATTTAAAAGATTATTTGAATCCGATAACTTTGCTTTATAGTGAAACGCCTTTTGTGTTTACGGGTTTTCTCGAAAAACGAGCAGAGTTTCCTCTGTTTTTGGACACCCTGACAACATAAGTTGTTGCTATTTTCAAAATTCAACAATATGCAATCATGATTTATGTATTTTGTCAAATATATCGCAATGTAAACTATATTCTAATCGTTCGGTTCGAGCTTGTTTTGACACGTAAGATATAAACTATGAATTAACGAAATAAACCGCGTCGTTAATCTTTACCAAATCTTTCGCGTCGTGACGTTGACCGAGACTGAGTTAACCAGTTGACCGAGTCAACCGGGTTGACTCGCATTGTCTGAGTTGACCGAGTTGACCCGAACCAAACCCGATATGAGCTGAACCCGAACCACACCAGGTCTGACCCGAGTTGACCGAGTTGACCAGTTGACTGAGCCCGAGCCGATACCACGCCCTGTACCCGTGAACCATGTGAACCCGGGCGATTTTGCACCCAAAATATAACCCGAATCCTGCAACCGGGCTGAACTGAGTAAACCACCGCCATTACCAGCCGTTGCCATCATCATCACCGGCGGCTACAGCCATCGCCGGCCACCACCGGCGTCCACCTCATCGTTAACATTAACAACAGCAGCAGGAATCACCTTTATTGGTCATCAATCTTCAGAAAATAAATAAAATAATAAAGAAAACGAAAGGAAACAGAGGATGGGGTTTACCGTGAAACCCGTCGGAGTTCACCACCACCGCCGTGCCGCCACTGCCGCCGCCATGAGCGGCGGCGCCGCTTCTTATCTCCACCGCTCTCTCTCTTTCTCTCTCAGTCTCTCTCTCTCCGTTTCGTCTCTCTCTCTCTCCTCCCGAGTCTCTCTCTCTCCTCCCTGATTGTACCCGCCGCACCACCACCGGACAGTGGTGGTGGTGCTCCGATTGTGAGTCGAAGAAGAAAGGTAAGGGGGGTGTGCTTGGTGGTTATCGGGTTACAGGGGAACCGAGAAGGGGGGGGGTGTCTTCGCCTGAAAGGACCACCGGCAGCCACCGGTTCCCTGTGGTTGTTCGCCGGACTGAAATCAGAGGGAGGGAGTGGAGGTGACCGAGAGGGTGGTGGGTAGTGAGAGTTTGTTTGTTTGAAGTGTGATCGAGAGAGGGAGTGGAGGAGATAATGTGTCTGTTTCATTTGTATAATAGAGAGATGAGAGCAGATGTGTTGTGAGAAATTGTGTGTGAGTTATGGATCTTATATAGAGATATTGAGATCTTGGGTGTATCATGTGTGGATCTAAATAAATCTTTTGTAGAGATTTATGTAGGATTTAGTATAGATTTGCAAGATTTTGATTAGATTTACTAAGATTTGTAGAGATCTCTAAGATCTTGTCAGGATTTAATATATTAGGTGTAGGTTTAGGATTATGGGTTTTGGGTTGGGCCTAGGGCTCACAAGCCCATCTCATGTGTGAGTGGCCCGTAATTCCTACGAGACCCTGTTGTCATTCGTTTAACGTCAAAAATTAAAATACACAAAAATAAGGTCGGTAGTCGTTGTTAGCACGCCCGTTCGTCGATTTCGGTAATAATCGCGAAAAGTTACATCGTTGCCGTCTATAATCCGTTTTTCGAGCCGTTTTCAACTATGATTGCTAAAATTTAATTTACGAAGCTAGCATATATCGCAAAAATTTAATACTTGTCGGCGTTGTCAGTATCTTGTACGGTATCAGTTCGTTGTCGCGTAATATTCAGCAGGTTTCTCTGTAAATCACCACACGCGCACTGTATATTCGAATAAACGTTCCTGGGCACTCCAAGGGCCTGGTTAAGTTAATTAGCGCCGTAAACACTATTTATTATCGCGTTAATCACCTGTTAATCACGTAATTAAGAGCCGTAAATCACCGGTTGTCACACGAGCAACTGGAAGGTCCTCGATCTTCCTTTCTTCAGGTTGTGAACTGGTAACAAGAGCTAGGATAGCAGGGTAGCCCTTTCGTAGACACTTCTGGGCTTTCATGGCTGAGATGATGCCGGCCATGGCTGTGACAACTCGTAAATTCAACAGTCTTCTCTACGTACTGATTCCTGGTTACACGTCGTGTTTAGTGTGACTCGTGTGTTTACTATCTGTACAATTACAATGTTTGATAACAAGTGAGTAGTTACAAGTTGGTGTAGTATGTGGATGTTATATGTATGTTTGATGTGTTAAGCTTGGCCGCACATCTCTGCGATGGTGGGCCTATTCTCGGCCCAAACACCCCTCTCGATCCAATGGTTTAGCAAAAGCCTAGTAGCTAGGCTCAATTGTACGCACTCATCTACCTAGTGGGAAGGGTTGGTTTTCATAACACTCAAAACACAAAACATACAAACCCTAGCCCCTCATGCAAATTAGCGGCGGTTTCCCCTTTTCCTTTCCATCGTTCCATTATCTAGGCAGCCCCTCCTCGAAGCCATACTCCTTTTGGTTCTTGCACACTCATTGATCTTACAATCCCAGGTTAGTATGGTTACCACTGTTTGTATTTGCATTCCTTGTTGATTCTTGATGAAGGGTAAACTTGTTCATTTGTGTTGGTATGAATCGCATGATAGATTGATTTAGGGTTTGAGTTGTAAACTGAATTGAAATCTGATTGAACTTGGAATGATGATGTATAACCGGTATTATTTTATGACAATCGATGATGTTGTGTGCTATGATGTTCTCGAGAGGGTTGCATGATCACGGATAGATGATTCTGATATAGACGTTAATAAATCTCTTGTGATGATTAATCGGCTAGAGCTTATTAGAAGATGCTTACAATGCTAATTAACGTGATAGGAAAACTGGAAATCTTGTTAGTGTTTACGGGTATTGCTAAAGAAATTAACATCTGATTGTTTTGTTTGATCCAATTAAGGGATGATTAAAATGTTAGATGTTGTTAATGGTTCATTATCGAAACTGTTATGTGATTGCCTTGTCCAATAATGAGATGTGATGAAACAGCTAGATGATTAAGGTTGCGTGAATCATGGGATGTTGATTGAATTAGTTATGTAACTGATTAAACAGATTGTAACCGATATGCAAGAAATCACGGAATGATGGTTGCTGATAATTAAGGAAGTCTGTTACATACTTAGTCTCGACACAGGTTGCGAGTCGAGAACCCTCAGTCTCGACTCGAGACCACATCGCCAACACACAGCAAGCACAACTCGAGACCATGGTTGCGGGTCCGGTTGCGACTCGAGACCGTGTAGTCTCGACAAGCACATGACAACTCGAGATCACCTTGTTGCGACTCGAGACTTGGAAACCAGTACAACACGAGACCACTTAGTCTCGACTCGAGAGCTTAGTCTCGACTCGAGACCATACATACGTACACTCTGCTATTGGGCCTGCACACTGTTACGAGCCCAACTGATTGGGCCGGATATTTGGACTCTGCTTGTTTATGTAATTGTTCTGCTGATACTTATACGTGAACATGATGATCAATGCTTGTACACAACTTGTTACGATACGTGTAGAACATACGTGCAATACTTGTATACAAACCTGACTTGTATGATAAACATGCTAGGACGTGGTTGATCACATTGTAGCTTAACTGAACCTTTTCGTGTATCATACCGAGCAACCCCAGGTGAGTTCATTGCATTTTCTCAAGCATGCGTCCCGGTGGTTTGGGACAACTGGTAAACATTTGGAAGGGAAACCTTGGGTAAACAACTTAATCGGTTTTGGTTATTGTACATGGGATAGATCATTACCAATGCTCGGTTAGGAGCATTGGGGTTGTTAAGGGGCACACTCCCCGGATACATATGGGCACACTCCCTAGGGTATCTAGCATGAGCAACATCGTAACGCAACATTGAATCGCATTAACATACATCTGGTAACAAAACACGTTAACAAAACTTTGAACTCACCAGCGTAGTCTGACACACTTGTTTGCATGCTTGCAGGTCGTTAGCTTATATGACGTGGACTTGCTATCTGGGAGTGCTGGAGTGGTCATGGATCGAGGCTCTTGGATTAACTTATACTTGATACACTGGTTTTGAGAACTTTTATGAAACAATTGTTAAACGATTTCATTACATGCTTCCGCTATGCAATTCCTTGGGAATTAATACTATGTTGACGTTTTTATTGGTAATTAATAACATGTTTTATTTAAGTATTTATCATTGGTTCAATGTGATTGGTGGCTCGAACTCTGATGTGTAACACGCCTCGCGGGGTTTCCGCAGGTGGTATTTTGGGGGTGTTACAGTTTGGTATCAGAGCCACTGGTTATAGTGAACTAGGTTTTAAAACGTTTTTGTAAAACCAGACTATAACCGAACACCTTCGAAAATCGATCATGACACTCAGCTCCAGATTGCAAGGTTCGTCTTTCGTATACTCATTGTACTACGTAACTAGTGGATACTTACATATGATATTGCATGCTGGTGCACGTTAAACACGATAGTATGAACTTACGTATCCCTTGCACGTGTTATATGACTGATAGGGTGGTAATTCCCTAAACATTCGTGACTTATGTTATGTGATGCTCTTTGTTTACTATTCGAGTTGGGGGAACCATTCGACATGAGTTAGGAGGAGCTGAGATGAGCATGCAAATCACAATATTATTGTGGGTGCACACATAATAATAATGTGGGGTGCATGCGAGTCCCAGTGAGGCTTAACAAGTGAAGGAGGGGTTCCGCTCTGTTAATTGATCAGTGTGAAACGTAACAAACTAATAGGAGTCATAACAGTGATCGTCTCCTACTCAAATGTGACTTTCTCACCTCTCTTTGAATCCTTTTGAAATCGCAATGCTATCGAGTATTACTTGAACGTCCCTTTGAACGCCTAGCGAACTAAGTAGAATGCTAGGTGCTTGTACGAACGTCCCTGAGTGGATGTTGCAGCGTCCATGATTGGTTTATACCCCTTTTCTTTCCCCCTCACTCCTCTTTGTTGTTGGAACTCAATATACTCACATCTCAGACCCTGAAGGGCGGTCACACCTGCAACACTCTGGAAACCTACCGTGTTTTACCCAGTCAACTTGTAAGAACGATGGGCATAAGGGTAAATATAGTACTCTACCGACTTCAGCATTTGAACGACTCAGATTATTGACAATGAACATCAACGATTTGACTCCAAACGAATCCTTAATTCTAGTCAGCAACTTATGGGGGCCGACTTTTATGAATCAATCGAAACGTAAACGATGACAATCGACCAGGATGTGGACTGTGTAACTTCCAACACAACGAGTAGCACCCCGGAACTTAGCACGAAATATGGAGAGATGGACATCGTTGGTGAAGGATCGTAGAGTCCTGTTTCGAGCAACAACATTAGAAGCAACAACTATCGTGACATCAAGGTACTTGTAATAGTAGCTTACAGTATGGAAATGAAGGTGCCTACGGCATGTAATGGCAGTTGATAATTCAAGACGACAACAACCAAGCGAGCGATGACGGTATGGTAGAAATCCGTGTGATTGTAACAATAACACCGGCAGTGGTACTCGTGAAAGGATATTTAGGATTGACGTGGGCGACGACAGGACAATAACAACATGGTAGTTTGGATGGATAGCAAATCGCTTCGGCTCGATTCCGTTTAACCCTGATGCTTCTCGAAACCAAACCTGTTATGGGACCGGCTGATGGCAAGTCAACTGAAACCGCATATGTTAGTTGGGATGCAACCTCGACCTTGCGGGGGACAGGCCTCTAACACCGGCCTTACTTCTGCTATCCTTGGTAGTTATGGCGCAATAGTTAGTGTTGGTGGGTTATTAGGACATATCGCCCGGACGTACCTTGTGAGAAGAAATTTAGCGTCACTATATGCTCTAAAATACCAGAGTGGTGAAAAGATTAGCATCATGTCAGTAATGACAGCCTCGAAAGCGCCTATGGAAGGAGGACCTCACTGTATTAGCAACTATATCTAATGACCAGACTAAGTAAGATAGGATCGAGGACCCACCGATTGTTGTGACCCATCTCAAAGTGTAATTGGAGGAGCTTTCAGGTCTACTACCACAACTATTAGTCAGAAACTCAGTGATCTCACGATTAGAGGGAGCTCCGAATACTCATACTCTTACCGTCTTACACCAGGAGGGTTGCAAGAACTGTGTAATCTACTACGAGAATTGTTGCACAAGAGTTTGTTGGACCCAATTCTCACTTTGGGAAGCCCCAGTTATATCCGTGGAGATAAGCCTTTTTGTGTGTACGTACCAATTATCGAGCACCCATCGAGACGACAGTGGAGAACCGTTTGCCGCGGCCATGTATCGAAAACCGATCGACTAGTTACAAGAGACGAGCTTTCATTCGAGGATTAAATTACGAGCGCATTATTATCAGATGGAAATCCAAGGGAAGAAAGTTCTTAAAGAAGCTTACCAGACGCAATTCGGCCATACAACTTTGTACTCCATGACCTTTAGAGTGATCATCACACCAGCAGCCTCATGGATCATGCGAACCGACCATGCTATTGGATGACATTTTGAACCCTTTTCAGGAGAAAAGTACATCATGGACAACTTTGTATCTTATTTGAGGGCTCCTGAGGGAGGAGCCACACCGCGCGAAGTCTTGATAAAAGTAACTTCTGAATGCGAGATGTACCCTTTTTGGGTCATATAACCAACGAAGTGGGAATGCACGTGAATCTCGCTAAGATGCATCCTGTTAGAAACTGACCGACACCAAAGGTTCCTTCGAGGATGCAGCAACTCCTTGGCCTTGCTAGATACTATCGCAGCTTACTCACCGGATATTCGAAGGTTGCACAGCTTAAATCTCTTTAGTGCAGCAGGGTGTTGCGTTTGTGAAAGACAAAATAGCAAGGCGTCTTTTCAGCTTTTGAATCCCAACCCTACAACTCACTGAGCATCATCTTTACCCGAGGGTGCGGGTGATTCAGTGGTATACCACGATGGTTCGAATCAGAGTCCCAGTTACACGCCGACGCAACACGAGAGAATAACGACTTACGTAATGAAATTACAAAGAAGAACTGCATGACACACAACCGGAGGTAGAAACCGTGGTCTTTGGAGTTACTTGGAGGCATTACTTGGACGGTACCAAATGCGTTACTTAGACCGATCACAAGGGCCTCCCGTGTACACTTGTTTCGAAAGAGCGAAATCAGTAAATGGCATCGTTGGATGGAACTTCTGGGAGGATTACGACTATGGAACTTGAACATGTATGAACTTTGCAGCTCACCATCGACTCTAACTCACCTGACCCAACTCGTTCCGTACAACCTAGAGAATTAACAGGGGGGAGTTGTGTTTCAAGTTGAGTCCATGCGGGGCATGGAGGAGCAACTTTGGCAAAACGAACGATGTTCATTAACTCATAGAACGACTGTAAATCTCATTTCACAGCAACGGTAGGGAAGTTGTGTTTAGCAAAACACACCGGCTTCGAAATTCTATTCAACTGGGTTTTGAAGAAAAATGTTTGAACATGCAAATCTTGTACTAATGATGGGGCATGAAAACTCGCCTAACAATGTATGGGTACGACTTTTGACTTTGGGGAAAAGCCAAGACAAGTATAAGAAACCGGCAACACCGATATGGAAGATGGGAGCAGACTACTATGAATGCTGCCACTAGTCTATTTACAACTCGAAATGGAAACACAAACGGTAACAATCGTTGATCGCTGAATGTGACCAGCACACCTCCTTGCAGTCAAGGGAACTGATGAGTCTTCTCAGCTTGTGAAAATTTCTCTGGAAGAGACGGATTATAGGCATGAGGTGCCAACTCCTATTACCTATTGCCGTCATTTTTGGCTTCCCCAGCTCCAATAGTGAACACCATCCCGTGCGCACCATTTCTACCATTGCCCCCATTGTTGTTGTTTCCATTGTTATTGTTCCCATTGTTGTTACCACCAGCATTCTGATTTAGTTGAGGGCAGTCTCGCCTGATGTGACCCTCGGCTCCACATTGAAAGCATCCCTTGCGATTTCCACGGTTTTGCTGGGGTTGTTGCCTTTCCTGCTGTTGTGGCTGTTGTTGTTGTTGATGTGGGGTGTGCTGTTGTTGCTGGTTCGGAAGTGAAACCCTACAATCCCTGGCCATATGCCCCACTTTGTTGCACCTGTGACATACTCGGGTACACGGCCCCCGATGGTGATAGTTGCACTTATTGCACTTTGGTTGTTTCCCCGCATAAGAACCCTGACCCGAACTGTTGCCCTGGCTTTGATTAACGGAGGACGACTGGCTGAAACTGCGATTGCTACTATTGCCTAGCCGCTTCTATGACTGATTCGAGTTTGCCACCTTATCTACATCATTCCATTTCCGCTTGCTATCAGTAACGGGCATAATAGCTGTGGTTGTAGCAGCAGTAGTGACAGATGAACGCGGTGGTAGCGAGCCAAGCTCCAACTCCTGATCGGTGATCTTGTGAGCCAAGCGGATGATCTAAGCTAAGTTGTTGAGGTTCGCTGCAGTAACCAAGCCCTTAACCTGCGGGGCTAATCCCTTGATGTACAGCTCGATTTTTCGGTGTGGAGGTCGTGATAAGTTCGGGCACATATTAGCTAACTCATGAGACCTCTTCGTGTATGCCTATATCTCCGACCCCACCATCTTCAGATCATAATACTCATTCTCCAGTTTCTGAATCTCATCACGTGGACAATACTCCTCCCTCATCAATTCCTTAAAATCGTCCCAAGTAGTGGCATTTGCCATCTCCGTGCCCAACATCTGAACCTGGGCATTCCACCATGTCAGGGCACCATCCTCGAGTGTGCCTGTAGCATACTTCACTCTGTCCCCAACAGGACAGTTACACATCGCAAACACCGATTCTGCCTTCTCAAACCAATGGAGAAGTCCCACAGCCCCTTCAGTCCCACTGAAGGTCTGTGGCTTACAATCCATGAACGTCTTGAACGTACAAGCAGGTGGATTGTTTTGATTCTGATTCGCTTGCTGACCTAAGAACGAAAGAAAATACAACACACGGGTAAGAGTTGTGTACGTGACACAAGAATAAAGGGGGTAATTGGCACATATCGTACCAGCTTGGTAGGCTGCCAAAGCCTCAGCCACACGTGTGTTAATCAAATTTGTCAGCTCAGCCTGGGTCATCGCAATGTGATCACGTCCATGACCTCGTCCGCTCATGATTCTATATAGGAGAAAGAGAACTGTTAAGAGTCGAGATAAGGTAGGAGCCAAACTCACAACGATTTCTACAGATTACAAAGTACATCAGACAACAAAGTGAAATCCCTTTCACACTCGTTAGACTCGCTGGGACTCGCATGCATCCCTCATTATTATTATTATTATGTGTGCACCCATAATAATAATGCGATTTGCACGTTTATCTCAGCTCCCCCCAACTCATACTAAAAGGTTTCTCAACTTCTCGCAACAAGACAAAACACCACAAACATAAACCACGAACAGCTAACGGGATATCGCACTGTGACTCTATCAATCATATAGCTTGGGTAAATACACATGAATCTTGTCTGGTATGCTAAGTGTGTGCAATCGCATGCAACATCATACGTAAGTGTATACTAGATATACTAGGCAATAAATAAACGAGAGACAAACCTTGCAATCTAGAGCTGAGTGTCATGGTCGCTTTCTGAACTATTCGGTTATAGTCTGGTTTTATAAAAACATTTTAAAACCTAGTTCACTATAACCAGTGGCTTTGATACCAAACTGTCACATCCCCAAAATACCACATGCGGTAGCCCCGCTAGGCGTGTGACGTACCAGGATCTAGCCACCAAACACATTGATAATAAATCCGAGGTAATGTTGATAATATCTCGTTACTGAACAAGACGGCTCCTGATGTATGTTTTGCCCGTTCCCCAGTGCTCCTATCAAAGCACTGGCCATGACTGGGTCATTAGTTCACACCCGTCCTCTCCGATACGGAGTGAGGGTGTCAAACCTAAGTAGCGCTACCAACTAATACCCCGTTACCTCTCCGGTAACAAAAGATTGGAGTTAAGAGTGATAGGGTGAGAGTATTATCCAACATTCTAGTTTTTAACCCAAAGACTTATCCCTCCCCGGGATACCCACTGACTGTCCCAACCACCGGGACGCATGCTCAAGAGTAGTGAACTCACCTTGGATTGCTCGGTATGCTAAGTTACCACCCAGTTAATCAATCAACCCTACCGAGGTTACCAATAACAATTAGTTCACGATTTATCAATTATGCGCGTATATCAGAGATCACATTCATTACAAGCACTGTCATGCATCACATAACGTATACTCAGTACATACATGTGTCCATATCCCATATATAACACACAATAGTCACACAACAGTTAACAGATTATTCTTCGGCGAATAACCTCAGATGAAGAACCTAGGTTTCGTCGAGCTAAGGTGTGGCGAAACACATCATGTTTCGTCGAGATGAACTATGGAGAAACACATCATGTTTTGTCGAGATAAACTATGGCGAAACACATCATGTTTCATCGAGATACAGTATGAAGAAAGTCTATCCTGTTTCGCCGAGTAAACAGTTACAGATTCAATCAGTTACGATTTCACATTTTCCTAGCACCCTAATCATCATTAGCGATTTCAACATGATCAATGACCAATCATCAAGTTTCCAATTATCATTAACACGCAACAAAGCATTAACAATCAACATGTTCATATCATCATTACTATCATAAAATTAACATCATTCGAATCGGTTCAATCATAACAGTTTCATCATCAAATCAATAAACCTCAGTATTAATCATTGACCATGCTATCAATTCATTGCACAGAATCTATCACACCCTCATATGAACAATACCACATACAAATCATCGAATTCTTAGCATAACAGTTCTAGATTCACAATGTTTATGAAAACCCTAATCATACACACAAATCACCATATCAAGATTACATCGAATAGTATGGTTATACGCTAACCATGATACCGAAAGGCTTAAATGAATCGAGATGAAAAAGAATGTTTCGAGGTTCCTTCTGTCGTCGCACAGATACCAACAGGGGGATGGAAACTCTAGGGTTTTATGTGTTTTACGTGTAACTGATTACAAAAGGTTGTAATATAAGGGAGTTGGGCCACAACCCTCTCTGGGCCGAGGGCTGCTATGGCAAAACACCATCCTTCGACGAAAGACCCCTCTTTCTTCGTACTAGTCTTGGCGAAAGATCCTATCTTTCGTCGAGTAACACTTGTGGGGAAAAACTTTATAAATAAACCTTAGTTAACTTATATTTAACATTAAGCAGTTTAACAACCAACTATTACACATAAACATTAATCAATCGAATGACTGCACATAATAAGAACAGGATTGCAAAACAAATAATACACATAGAAAGGACCTTGGGATCTCGGGTTGTCACATAAATACTAGGTTATCACCAAAGTTTTGTTTACTTAGATGTTATATATATGTATTATATAGTTCATATCATAGTTTAAGTCCAACAAGAACATCATATAAATCATGCATGAGGTAGGAAGATGAATCTTCTATTTAGGCACCTCTTGTGTTTCACCAATGCACAAGTTGTCATGAACAACAAGAATGGTCATGAATACGTACAATAAGGAATGAAATAACTACAAGCTAACTAAGAAAACATCAAGTGATGTGTGGATTTTCAAGTAGGATAGCCCAAGCTAACCTTATAATCACACAATCTTCAAGCTCTGAACTTGTTCATCACTTGTGGGTTAAAACCCTATCAAAACATAATGTTTATGAGGATTAAACCTCTGGATTTACATGTCACAACCTTGTTTTTAAGCTCACATAACCATGGTTTTGATTAGTGGCATAAGAACATAGGAATGTGTTGAGAAATCTCAATTTAAAGTGTGTTAAACAAGTGTTTATACAAAACCAGAAAGTTTATTGCACTTTGGAGCCTTCTATGGTGATGTTTGATGTGTGTAAAATGCAACATATAAATTACATCAAATGAGGCATATAACTAACCCTTTTTAGTACTAATGTTGGAAAAGTATGCTTTTATCTTCCTTTTGTATTTTCAGGACCAAATGAGCTTAAATGAACAAAAAAAAACAAATATGCAGCAAAATCTAACATAAATACAAAGAAAAGGAATAAACGTGGCATGCCCGACCCCTCGACAACATCTTCCCAAGCAAAAACAAAGAAACAAAAAGCTGACCACGGCCCCGTGCCCAGCGGACACGGGGGCGTGGCCAGATGTCTGCAGAAAAGACAAAACTATAGAAGCTTCTATTCCCAGCCCAGGGGCGTGCCCAGCTCGACACGGTCGTGGTCAACGCTAAGATTCGCAGAATCTAGCAAATCTTGATGGTACAGATACGCTTCTGCACACGGGGTCGTGCCCAGCGAACACGGGGCCGTGTGGAGCCTAATACAGACAATTGCAATTAATGAAGAAAGAGAAAGAGGATGGACACGGGGCCGTGTCCGGGCTTCTGTGCAGGCTATAAGTAGGGGTGCTTGGTTCACTTCAAAGGCATCCCTTGGCAAACCACCTCTCTCCCATTTCACCACCACTACAACGCCCACATCCACCACCATCATCCATCATCCACCTTAGAGTGTGTATAGTAGTCTCGGGATCCAAGATTGATAGTAAGAGTTCTTGACAATCAAAGGCCATGTTTGCCTAAGTCTCTTACATCACTTGGTGAAGACAAGCATTTAGTGTATTACTTTTTAGTTTTAATCTTTTCGCACTTTTTATTTGGTTTTGTATTAATGACTTTAATAACTAGTTTCTTATGTTGAAGGTGAAACTTCCTAATCATTTGTCCATGGTCTCTTGACATTATTTTACTGTCTATATAAAATAAAATATTTTCACCATTCATATCTCTACGGTCTATATAGAGATATGTTGGCTACCTGGTCGGGAGTTAAGGGAATGGTTTGGTAAGGTTCTTGCCTTGTTCAGTGTATAGATCCTACAAGGACCTGGGTCAAGCTTACTAGGACCTCCTTCAATACCCACTGGTATTGGATGGCGGGGGTGCGAATGACTTGATCCACTCATATGTAAACTACTATTAATACATTAACCCGGCTACTTGGAATTGTATCCCTGCTGACTCAAACCACTTAGCCGAGGGTAACGTCACCTTCAAAAGAGGGGCCTACCACATTACGCATTAATAACTTAATTAATTATCTTTCAATATTCCGACCCTTTAGGATTGTATCCTTGCTAACTCAAACTACTGGGTTGAGGGTAACGTCACCTTCAAAAGAGGGGCCTACTACTATAAATAAGATAATCTCTTAAAAAGTGCAAAAGTGCGGAAATCATCAAAGGTTACATTAAAGGAGAGTCGGATCCAAGTGATTCATCTTGTCTATCTGTTTTTATTTTATTGTATTTTTCAGCATTTTAGTTTTTATTTTCATGTTTAAAACCTTTTCTAAAGCTTTTGATTTGATTAGACGTTGAGGATAAACCGGTGCTAAAAGCTCTTGTGTCCTTGGACGACCTCGGTATCTTACCAACGCTATACTACGCTCACGATGGGTGCACTTGCCCATATGTGTGTTTAGTGTTAGTAGAATATCGTGTTTTATAAATTTAAAACTTGACGAAAGTGTTAAAAAGGGCTTAAAATATCAATAAAAACATAACACACTCGACACACATCAAGTTTTTGGCGCCGTTTCTGGGGACACAAGGATTTTAAGAAAGTTAGGAATCAACGGCCTAATCGTTTTTCTTATTTTTCTATTTTTTAGGATTTTTTCTAGATTTTTCAACTTCTGCAGACTGCAGCACGGGGCCGTGCCCGCTGAACACGCCCCAGCGCCCAATCTTTAGTACTGGCAATCCTGTTTTAAGTCAGACAGTAGCTAAACACGGGGCTGTGCCCACTGAACACGCCCCCGTGCCCAAGCTTCAGATACTGAAAACAGAACCGTAAGATCCCGACGGTTGGTAATTTCTGACACAAACATGAGTGATACTGATCATTTTTACTTTCGTTACTCTTATGGTACGTGGTGTCAAATATGTGGCGGATCTCATGAAGATTTAAAATGTTATTTTTTAAATTACACTCCCCACTGATGCGTGTGTAGTGTAATATATTTTAGATGTATATTTAAGCCCCTTTTTACACTTTTAGCCAAGTTTTAAATTTATAAAACACGATATTTACTAACACTAAACACACATATGGGCAAGTGCACCCATCGTGGACGTAGTATAGTGTTGGTAAGATACCGAGGTCGTCCAAGGACACAAGAGCTTTTAATACCGGTTTATCCTCAACGTCTAATCAAATCAAAAAGTGAGAAAAATGTTTTAAACTAAGAAAAATAAAAACTAACTAAATGCTGAAAAATAAAATAAAATAAAAACAGATAGACAAGATGAATCACTTGGATCCGACACGTGTGTTAGTATAACCTTTGATTATTTTCGCACTTTTGCACTTATTTAAGAGATTATCTTAGTTATTGTAGTAGGCCCCTCTTTTGAAGGCGACGTTACCCTCAACCCAGTAGTTTGAGTCAGCAAGGATACAATCCTAAAGGGTCAGATTATTGAAAGATAATGAATTAAGTTATTAATGCAAATTGTGGTAGGCCCCGCTTTCGGCGGTGACGTTACCCTCGGCTAAGTAGTCTGAGTCAGCAGGGATACAGTCCTAAATAGCCGGGTTATAGTATTAATAGTAGTTAACTTATGAGGGGGTCAAAGAGTTTGGATCCCCGCCATCCAATACCTATGGGCATTGAAGGAGATCCTACTAAATTTGACCCAGGTCCCAAGCAGGACCTCTAAACGCTGAACAAGGGCAAGACCCTTACCAAACCGTTCCCTTAACCCCCGACCAGGTAGCCAACATACCTCCATATAGACCGTGGAGATATGAATGGTGAAAATCTTTTATTTTATATAGACAGTAAAATAACGCCAAGACACCACGGACAAACGATAAGGAAAGATCACCTTCAACATAAGTAACTAGTTATTAAAGTCATTAATACAAAACCAAATAAAAAGTGCAAAAGATTAAAAATAAAAAGTATTATACTAAACACTTGTCTTCACCAAGTGATGTAAGAGACTTAGGCAAACATGGCCTTGATTGTCAAGAACTCTTACGATCAATCTTGGATCCCGAGACGACTCACACACTCTACGATGGACAATGGATGATGGTGGTGGATGATGGTGTTATGGTGGTGGTGGGTGGTGGATGGAGTGTGAGAGAGGTGGTGTGCCAAGGGATGAGATGGAATGAAGCCAAGCACCCCTATTTATAGGCTGAACAGAAGGCTGGGCACGGCCCCGTGTCCGCTGGACACGCCCCCGTGCCCGTCTGACATTCTCTCTCTTCATTAATTGTAATTCGCAATTACAATTAATGCGCCTGCTGTACTTTCACCACGCCCCCGTGTCCGCTGGACACGGCCCCGTGGTGGGCAATGGAAGCTTCTACTGGTTTGTCTTTTCTGCTGCTTCTTGGGCACGACCCCGTGTTCGCTGGACACGGGGCGTGTTCAGTCTTCTGTTTTCTTTTCTTTGCCTTGGGAGGTGCCGTTGAGGATCCGGGCAGTCTACTTTTATTCCTTTTCTTGTATTTATGCTAGAATTAGTTGTCTTTTTGCTTCTTTTGTGATTTTGAGCTCATTTCATCCTGAAAATACAAAAGGAAGACAAAAACACTCTTTTTCCAACATTAGTACTTAAAAAGGGTTAGTTTTATGCCTTAATTGATGTGATTTATATGTTGCATTTTACACACATCACCACTATATAGACCCATCATTTTCCTATAGCCTTAAGATGGGTGAAAGTAAAAACAATCCCTATCTCTCCCTCGAATGCTCTCAACCGTCCCTTCTAGATGATATGATTCTCGAAGAATTATTTCAAATGGAAGAATTAATTCTCCAATTGATAAAAGAACTTGAGATGGAAATAACTAATTTATCTCAAGACGACGATCAAGGAGAATTATTGAGATTGTATTCAGATTATAACAACATCGTTGCTCCCGAAATCACCTCTAACTCTTGTGAGGACTTGAGAGATAGTCGTCCCTGGGTTGATTGTGCCGTGAAGGATTCCCCAGTGGTTTCCGCCGATGCATACATAGACCTGAGCGATTCGACATATACCTTCTTTAACGAGAGCCAGGATAAGGGAAATAAAGGTTGGTCTTGCCCACTGGTATTTAGCTTAGGAATCACCCTTTCCGATAACCTCTTGCGTTCTTGTCTAAAACTAGGGCAACTTAGGTATCTCAGGCATTTCGGTGTTGTTCCGTCCAGTAAGGAACCACCCGATCTGGATAAAATCCTTAAAATAAGACATAACTTCATAAAAACCTCTAGCCACAGGGCCGTGTCCAGGTCAACACGCCCCCGTGTCCACCTAAAGATTCCCGTCTGACTTTAGGTCAGAATACTAACAAAAAGTGTCAGAATCTTGTCTGCACACGGAGCCGTGTCCAGCCGACACGGGGCCGTGTCCAGCGTGCTATTGTTTTCTATAAATGCAGCAAGATTCCTGCACTCTTGGACCCATTCCAAAGACAAAGATCTGGTGGGATCTTCACATATACCCTATAAGGTATATTCTAAAGAAGGTTCTCAACAACCATCTTGTCTTTTCTACTTTTGTCTGTTGTCTTCTTCTTCATTTTCTCCTCACAACCTCCATTAAAACTTGAAATCTCCATGTTTTCAAGCTTTATTGTGATATTTGTTAGGTTTTTTTCTAGAAATCTTGTCAAAAATAAGTTTTACGACACTGTTTTAAGTTATTTCTGCTTAGAAATGCTTCAAAAGTTAGAAAAACAATTTAAAGCTCCAAGATTCCTTGTTTCAAAAACCTGCAGAGAGGTGGCCACGGGGCCTTGCTCAGCGAGCATGGGGCCGTGGCCGGAGTACTGTTTCATTTATTAGAAAATTTTCAGTTTGTTTTCTTAGAATGTCAAGCCAAAATAGCGGAACCTCTTCAGCACATTCAAGGAACAGCCGTAAGGAACGAAGGCATTCTATCGAAGAACCCTTGTGCGCTATGTGATGGCACTAAGAGAAGCTCTCGACGAAATGACATCCGTAGAAGAAGTCCTTATCGACCGTATTAACTATCTCACGATGGGGCTAGAAAATAGCTTACAAGAAATCAACCTTTTGCACCAAAGGTTTAATATTCTTGCAATGCCTCCTATGGAACCAATCTTTCCCCAAGAAGATTGGAACTTGGCACAAGAAGTCATTAACCCCACCGGATGGGATGACATCCCCGCGGAACCTCCTCTTGACAAAAAGTGTTAGAATCTTGTTTGCGCACGGGGCTGTGTCCAGCCGACACAGGGCCGTGTCCAGCGTGCTATCGTTTTCTATAAATGCAGCAAGATTCCTGCACTATTGGACCCATTCCAAAGATAAAGATCTGGTGGGAGCTTTACATATAGCCTATAAGGTATATTCTAAAGAAGGTTCTCAACAACCATCTTGTCTTTTCTACTTTTGTCTATTGCCTTCTTCTTCATTTTCTCCTCACAACCTCCATTAAAACTTGAAATCTCCATGTTTTCAAGCTTTATTGTGATATTTGTTAGGTTTTTATTCAAGAAATCTTGTCAAAAATAAGTTTTATGTCACACCCCCGATTTCCACGTGTCACCGGTGGGCCCGGTGTGGGGTACAGTGACGTAGTTGGCATCGTCATAGACAATCAACACAATATAATAATGCACAGCGGAAGCAGAATAGAAACATTTCAACTTTTAAATAAAGTGTAATAATAATATCACAGTAGTTGAAATGGATCCACAGGCGGATCAATAAAATAAGATAAAATAATAGTTCAACAGATAAATGTCGTCCGAGTTTGCGAGACTATTGTGGACGCTCTCTAGGAAACAGCCAGCCTATTTCCGTATAGTACCTGCACTTAATCTTTTGGAAAAATACGTCAGTTTACACTGGTAAATACAAATCGACCGACTCATTTTGAAAATGATTTAAAATTTATTTAAATGCACAAGGCATAAATATTTTATTAACTTGGGATAATTATAAAATATAAACTTGTGAACGATTTACATGCACTTATATCTCTGGTGGCCCGGGATCTACTGTCCGGGCTAGAGATTTAATTGACACACCACATCAAAGAGTTATACACGACGGGTGTACGCCTACACCCCGTGCTCTGGTCGTGGCCATCTCGTAAGATAATGCCAAGGATATCCGGGACATGGTCAATAACCCCCCAAAGCCTTTAAGTAAGACAAGACTGTTTAAACGAAATCACACAAGCTATTCAAGACTGAACACCCATAGGGAGCAGGACTTGTGCGCCCGATCAAGCGGTATTTTAAATACCGTACCCCAAGCCCGTATAGGGAAAATAAGTCAAAATGTATTTACCTGAGCAAGTATAAGTCACAAACGATAAGTGGTGATAGCTTTTACCGGGCTTCCTAATCTGGAACAAAGGTTTATAATTAACCTATT
>NW_023395529.1:0-66614 GCF_002127325.2 Helianthus annuus | reverse complement strand
AGAAATATGAGACCAATAAACAAAGACATGTTGCAGTCTTTGATGGTCCAAATTTCCACTTTGGTGTCTAGTGTTCTTTGATCAAGTATTGGGTATTGTACATATTCATAATAAATATAAAGCTTTAAGAGTAAATGTTGGAGGTCAAACATGTTTCTTCTTTTTCCATTTATTTCATTATAAATCCCTACCATCATTTTGCTAACTCCTACTTTTAACAAAATTAAGTTAGTGTGAAATATGATTACAGAAAAAGTGTATTATTTTTAAAAACTAATATATTTTTATAAGTAAACGATATAGCAGAAGTTCCATTCGTTCCATTTGTACTATTCATGCAATCTGTTAGAGATGAAACATAAATTGTATCGTCTCACTAATAATTTAAATATCCACTCTTACCCTTTTATTCAACCAGACAATCATGGACAAAATTTTATAGTAAGTACCTCAAGGGGTATGGTACCAAATCTCGCGCCAAGCCAGACGCGAGTGACCATCACCCAACTCGAGTACTCCCATCAACGAGGACTTATCTACGTCCGTGCGTGCACACGCGAACCCAGTTGACTGTTCCAATCGGTCTATTGATGAGAAGGCTTACCTTGTGTATGGAAACGGTTGTTTTCGTCACAACAAGGGATGCGGTCAAAACCGCGGTTACCGCACATAGCGATGCGACTCGGAACCGCATCCTATCGTCGGCACAAGTGGGACTGACACTTTTACTTAAGTGTCCAAACTAGCAAGTGGCACTGACAATAGTCAGCTGTCCAGCCCACATGTATGCAAAGGTGGCACACAGACTGACAACCACAGCAGGACGTGGCATCACCCCAGGAAGCGTCCAACACTTCCGTGACCTGCGCTTCTGACACACCTGCAAAGGGCTGCGTGTTATCAGTCTAGCCACTCAATTACCCTCCTTCACTCTTCGGCTATAAATACCCATCCCGGACCAGGTTTAAGGTAAGGCTAATCTGCTCTCTCTCACACTTACTACAAACACACACTTTGCTCTCAAGCAAATACTGATTCTCACGCCGGAGAGTGGTAACAAGGAGCACCCCCACCCCATCCTCCTTTACGAGTCACGGTGTATTTCCTTGTGCAGGAGACATGTTAGTGGACGGTCCAGCCATCGATCATCGGAAAGAATGGATTAACTCTACTTGACGAGACCAGTGAATTAACCTCCCCGGTTACTCAAAAAAAAAAAAAAAGGAAAAAAGAAACAAAAACTCTTTAACTTAAAAAATCCCTTATTTTGTTTCTCTGCTCATTTATGGATGGCCAATACAAAGAAGAAATACCATCTGGAAACATTGCAACAGATATCAAATGAATTAACAAGAGAAGTGCATTTTACATACATCATTCTTATACCAAAAAAATATTATCCATACAGTGCCGTAATGCAAAGTGTCGCCCCCGCAGCATCATGTGGGCACCCTACTAGTATAGTTTAATATTTATTTATTAGAATATAAAAAATAAAACTTGGTCCTTACACTTTCTAAATTGACATCTACACCCCCCTATTATTTAAGTTAGTAGGTTAAACATTCACTTCTAATTTTTGGTAATTGATAACTTTGATTCGCCAACGTTTTCTACTTAATAACTAACGTCTCATTTTCTTTGAATTGCTTTTACGATTTTAGACCATAGTGTGTCATAAATTACTAAAATTTTTTATATCTATGCCAAACCATCTTAATTTCTAAATTACTTTTACGATTTTACACGACTGTTGAAATTACTGTTACAACTTTACAGTGCAACGACTAAGACAAACTCTTTTTTTTATTTATTTCAAATGACGTTAATGTCACGAACGTACCGTGTGAACAAAGTAAAAAACGTGTAATGTCACGTGCGGGTATTACACGTTAATGTCATCATCGTAAATTGTAAGCGTAATGCTTATATAGGTTACACCGAGTTAGATCGGATACATCGAAACACGTGTTTTCATATGGCTAACACATCATATAACGTGCCGCCATAAATAAACAACTAAGGTGCCGCATCTGTAACCCGTGGCAAATGCCAGTTTTGACGTACATGTCGGTTTAAACTCACATTTTGACATAAACTTTTTTCTCAAATAAGTCTGATCACATATAATATGTTCTAATACTTATTTTTTGTGCGTTCGTAAACTGTGTTCGATAGCGAGTGGGTTAATATAACACTTTTTCATTCGACGGCGACCTAATTATTTTCGAAAACAAGTCGGGTCAAATATACGATATAAACTCGAGTTTTTTTTAACTTTCGACACAGCGCGATGGGTCGAAATCCTAGTTTGTATTATTCTCAGTAACGTGGTGAAAGGAATGTGCAGATCTGATCATTATAAATCTTCTTATTGATTTATAAATCATTTAAAAAGCTATTTTTTTTCTAAAATAATCAATTCAATTTAAATATTGCTACAAGAATTATATTGATTTTCTTGTTTAAAACGCAAAGGTAATGATTTGTAGTTTTGTGTTTATTGTTGTTGATTACATGTTTATTTTGTTTGTTTTTTGAAACGTTTGACACTGATGCATAGGATTGTGTTGTGTAGATCCTACTTTTGATTTTTTCTTTCTTTCTTTGTACAGAGGATGCAGCTGCTGATGAGGACCACCGCATGTGAGACCATCTTTTTGAAGGTTGTGGGCTCGGACACGTTTGATATTGTTATGGCGAAGATCAAGGAAACGGCGCACGAGTGCAGCTTTGAATACTGTTTGCGCCTTCCTTCCAATACCATCATCGCAGAGGTACCCATTTGTAATTTGTTGTTGATTACATGTTCAGTTTGGAAAATCTCTTGATGAAGCATGCATGCTTCTTGTTATATATTTATTTCTACAGATGCTGCTGTGCATCAGGACCACGACAGGTAAGACGTTCACTTTTAAGGTTGGGCAGTCGGACACGTAATTGATTTTTCAGCCTTTTTCACCTCAGAAGTTGAAACTTTCTTCTCAACTTTAGGTTCAATTTTAGGTTTCCACATCTGTTGAGCTACTGCAACCCTCTTATAAAATTTATCATTTTGATTTACCAACTTCTTTACGGGTTCAGTTTTTACTTTCAAGTTGTCAATTTGAACATTTTTCTTCCCAACAACTTTCTTCTCAACATACATCGGTGTTTTACCCTTCACATCAACTTTCTTTTGTTGAACCTTCACAGCTTCAGTCTTAGGCTTCACATATGTACACTTTCGTGCAATATGACCAACCTGTTCACATCTAAAACAAGTACGAGTATCAGCTACCCGACTCGGGCCTTCAGACTGAGCCTGTGAAGCTCTCTTCTCAAAAAATTCTTTGTTTGATTTTGTAAAAATTTCTTTTTCTTCATCAGCAAGTGAACTTGAACTGTTCACAAACTTTTTCTTTTCGACAAACCTCTTGTTTGAAACATTTCTTTTCTGATATGGTTTACCCCTTGATAACCACTCGACCAGTTGTTTCTGTTGTTATTGTAAAAACGTGGTGGATAAACAGTTTTCTTGTTGTAAACCCTCTCTTTCTTTCGACTCAGATCGCTCACTGCTGACAACTCGACTTCGACCAGTTTGAAAACATTTGTCAATTTGTTCAAATTAACATTCTCTAATGGAAACTCAGAATCCGAAAACAACTTATCTGATCCCGACATCTTGTACATGACAAGATCAGATTCATCATGTAAGTTGTTTTTGGACTTTTGCTTCGGAATGTATTTATCTAGAAAACACCCATCCTCCTCAGAAGTGTCACAATCCGGTTTAAGTACTTTGTCTACCACACTTTTCACCACATCATTTTGGACACCCTCTTCATTGGAAGACGTGAACGTGACATCAATGTTCTCAGGAAGTGTAACATCACTTTCTTCCTCAATTTCCACCAAACTAGACTGCTTTTTCGTGTAGTTGTCTAAAATTGGCGGTGGAACTTTGTGAAACCCTACACCTGTTCCATCAGAAAACACATCCTCACCAGCTTTGTTTTTCCCTATAGGTTTGGGAACAATATGCTGCAAAACAAAGCTAGCTGAGCTATAGCTGTTTAATTTTAACTGAATTCTTTCATTTTCATTTTCAATTTCTTGAACTTTAAGTTTTAGTTTAGCAATTTCATCCAGTTGTTTGTTAATTGATTCTTCTTTTAATCTCAAAACAGCTCTTAGATGTTCATTTTCTTTAGATGTTTTTCCATTTCGATCATCACTATCTTTGACAACGCTTTTTAATTTTTCAAATTTTTCAGAAATTTGTCGGTGCTCAAGAAATACTTTGTCATTTTCAGCTTTAATTTTCTTACATTCAGTCATTAATTCATTTACTTGTTCAGTTGAAGCTTTTAATTTTGTGTCACGTTCAAGAATCTGATCCTCAAGCTTTCCAACTTTAGTTGTTAGATTCTTGATTTTCTCACCGTTTAGGTACGTGACAGTGCCACAAAAATTGCATTGTTTGGTGCAACTTTTGCAATCAGCATTACCCCCAACTTTGTTACCTGACACATTCGTTGACTTGTTTTGACTGACTTGATCCTTTGACTCAGTAACAGAAACAGAATCTACCTCAAGTGCTTTTGCAGCTAGCACTTTGTCAGCCATATTTCCCAGGTTCTCAGCTGTCAACTTCTGTGTAGTATCGATCAGACCGGTATCAACTTGCTTTACTTTCTCAAGTTCTTCTTTTTCTTTCATCTCTTTCTCTTTTCTCTCTTTCTCTTCTTTCTCCTTTCTCTCTTTCTCTTCTTCAATCATCTTTGATGTTGGTGTTCCCCACCACTTGTGCTGCCAATATTCATCATCTTCTTTGTACTCCTGGATGATGGCTTCGATATCTATCTTTTTGTCATCAACCGCGATGTTGCCATATCTATCAAGATAGCATTCTCTGTCTGGATCCCATCTGTTTGCTCTTCTAGGTTCCAGAAAGACACTAGAAAGTCTGATGATTTTGGCTTCAGCAACCATCTTCCGATACTTATACTTATGTTCCTCCGTACGATCATCCTTCCATGGAATAGGTTCATCATGACTTGCCATGAATGCGTAACCCACCGCATCATCTTCTGGTAGAACTTCTTTACTCCAATCGTACCCCTCATCGTCATAAATCACAGCTAATGCCCTCGATTTGTCTCTATTCTCTTCCTGTTGCTTCAATCTGGGCGGCTCGGATTTATTTTGATGGTAAATTGCCTTTTTGAAATAGTCGTCACGAAACGGATTCTCTGACTCATCAACGTACGCGTTTCTACATTCACGCTTGAAGTGACCCTTCTGCTTACATTTGAAGCACGTCACTTTGGATTTATCGAACCCCAACTTTGTCGATGGACCACCGATCGTTTTCCTCCCAGTAATCTCCATGAAGCGTTGTGCACGTCGAACTGCACTTGCCATCGCCCAACGAATATCGATCAGTTCCATTTCTTCGGGGTCTATCTGATCGTAATCTTCCTTTGTCAGATTTGTATTCCCGATCTTACCAGCCACCAACCCTTCATAAGATTCTAGCACAGATGCCAGAAAAACCATTTGTTGCTTGGCCGACTCTTCATCAAAATTCTGTGCGTTCTTCAGAAAAATATGTATGTTAGTGCTTTTCAGCTTGTTTTTACTCTGTGTTTACGTCCTCTGTTGTCCCATGCGCTTATGGCTTCCTTTTATCGATGTCTTGTTACAAGTTTCCTTGTTGTTTTGTGTTCTTTTCACTGTCCGCTTGCTTCGTCTGATGTTTCCTCAGATAAGCAAGCCAATGTTCCGTACCTTGATAGCCCTTTGGTTGATAGCTCTCACGATCCGCTTTCCGTTCCTCTGCCGGACACCATATGCAGGGATCCGTCTCTTTTGGCTCCCAGCGATACCGTCGATCCTAGCTATTTTGTATCTCCAGTTCATGTTGGCAGTCCAACGTCTGTAGGTTCTCCTTCTCCCACTCCTCGGGATGTTCCTTTGTTCACTCCTTCCATTTCTCGTTCGATCTGTTCTGATCTTCCAGATTTTCTGGTCGCTCAGATCTCTGTTCTCGACTCCATGAAAAATTGTTTACTTGCTTGTGGTGATATCGATCCTGTTGTGGTGGTTGACTGTTCCCACCTATGTTTTATTTCTTCTTTTCATCCACAAGGTCCCGAAACATCCAAACATGATGATCCAGTTATCATTGTCAAAGAATCTTCTGTCAGTTTCTTTGCTCCTTTCACTTCAATTTGGAGTTATGTTTCTTGTGTTATTGGTGAAGTTTTTCGTTTCTTTGCTTGGTGTTACCGTGTTGGTGTTGCGGTATCTACCTTCCTTATGAGTGTTTAATACATTCTCTTGTTTCCAACACACTTCTTTTCGAGTTTTTCCCATACGTCTTTAGCATTGGTATAATCTATCAATGAGATAATATCCTCCCGAACTGATTGAAACAACAGAGCTACACACTTTTGTTCAGCTACAAAAAGATCAATTTCTTCAGAATTTCTTAAAGCTTCACCATTTTTCTTTCCCTCAGCATAACCGTTTTTCATACTCTTCCAACTGGGGAAAGCGAATGCAATTAGCCAATCTTCGAACTTTGTTGCCCACCTGCTGTAGTCTTCTATAGCCATCAATTTAGGAGGTTTGTTAAACGTTCCAAATGCACTTTCAGACTCCCAAGCTTCTTTCTTTTTCTCTTTTGGTTGATTCTCGTTCGTATTGTTCGATGTCGAATCGTTGTTTCCTGAACTTCCCGTGAATGCGTACATATCGCTAAATGGATTCAAGAACATATCATCCATCGTGAACGTACCTGCAAAATCAGACAACACTTAGAAAAGTTTTGATTTTTAAAAAATAACAGAACCACAAAAGCGATCCTGTTTGTACAGCTTGACAGAAAAGCGGATCAATAAATGTCCAAATACGCGGTCCAGACGACAATGTCCTTTCGAGTGGACCACAAAGTGTCAGAAAAGCGAGTCACAAGAATCTGTTCGAGCAGTTCAGACTGTAATCGTTCGAGCGGTCCGAATATGATCTTTCGAGCGGTTCAGTCAATTTTGTATAAGCGGTCCAGAAGATAATCGTTCGAGCGGGCCAAGAAATGTCCGTTCGAGCGATCCTGAAGGTAAAATTGTCCAAAAGAGCGATCCAAAAGCTAAATTTCAAGCGATTCAACCAGATTATGTCAGATAAGCGATCCTAATGTCCGAAAAGGCGATCCATTGTTTTTAGCCTATTTTTACCAATTTTAGTCTGTATTTTCACCTGATTCTTTCTAGGGTTTGTAATTAGTGTATTTTACACGTTATACTCGAATTTCAGACAATTTTGACCGTTGGAACCACTAGAAACTGAAAAAGTATGAGAGAAAGTTAGTAGAAAAGAGAGATTTCTGCAGATCTATGCTGTAGTAGTATGAACTCCTCGTCCTGAGCTCTGATACCACTTGTTGGACCGTTCTATGACCCTAAAAGTCAGTCAAGGTAGTTCATCTTCACGTAGGAAGGCGGAATCAACGTAAATGAAGTTACAACAGCTTATCCTTTCAATTCCTTATCTTTCTATTGCTTTCTGATAAAAATTTGGCAGAGTTTCAGCACCGTAGCACACACATACACCGTTACAACTTATGAACCGCTCACACCTATATATAGAGATCCAGGGTCGCTCTTAAGACATGACACATGAGCGATCCAGACCCTTTGTCCTATAAGCGATCCATATAAGTGACACAAAAGCGGTCCACATCAACACAATGACTAATAAGCGATCCTAAGCCTATTTTACACAATATTTACACTTTAACCCCCTATAGACCAATCTTGACTTCAGACTTTTTGTAGACGCAGTCAACAGACATTTCATGTATCAACAATCTCTCTGTATATGTGTGTTTGTGTTCAAGTTAGATATTATTTTTCTGATAGTCTCAATGATGATCAAACTCTCTCTCAACGTGTCTCTGTGTGTCTTTGAACTAGGTATGATTCTTTTGTGAGTTTCAAACCATGTATGTGTATACCTTTTAGTTAGCTATTTTGTTTTATCCTGAAAGTTTCAACTTAATGACTGCAGCTATCCTGGAGGCTCTCTGATGAACCTCTAACTGAAAATACACCTGAGGAGGAAAAGGACCCAAACTATCGAGAGCCTCTGAAATGCAAGATCTTCCTGTAATGAAGGCAGTGGGATGTTGTTTGAGAATAATTTGTGTGGAAGTAAAGACGAGTTCAGAGGAGATGATTAATAGGAGTAAATGGACTTGAGTGATGTAGAAAACAGAGGTGATAGGTGTGCAGTTGTGTTGGGAACATGAAAACCAAACGGCGGGAACAGGAAAAAAAAGATTTGGTAAGATCTTTTCCTCTAAAATGACTTTTTTTTAACTGCAAATTTTTGGATCACTCACGGACCACTGGAGTATCTGTGTGCCACCAGTGGAACCACGCGATCATATCCCCCTAAACAATAATGTCTATACACCAATTCAGGATGACTTTAGCGTTGGTTAAAATTCATTATAATTACTTGATTTTATAAAAATATAATATTTTTATAAAAATCTATTGAAATTGTTCTAAAGTATTTTCTGGAATCTTTGTAAGATTTTTAGAGGTCAAAATCAATTTTTAACGAATTTATAATATTAAACTGAATATTAAATAGATTTAAAATAAAGGGAAAAAATGTCAAAAAAATGGGCTCGAACAGGTCCCTGTGAGGCTCGAACTCGGGTCTGGGATGACCTGAGTCTTATGCAGTTAGCCGCAAACCATTGAGCCATGTGTGCATGTTCAAATTCGTGATCATTTTGTTTATAAACAGGCTTCCAATCCAATACGAAAAACGGGTATAAACCCTAATTTCTAAATCGTTAAATTCACAAAAAGATTTTATGTCGAGACTAACAACTTATCACAATTGAACCTAAACCGAATAAAAACTGTCTTATTTTGTACTATATGAATATATACAAGATTCATAGAAAAGAATGAAAATTTACCATTATATAGGATCCAAATCCTAAATTCCGAGACCACCAATTCCAACAACGAGAGAGATAATTGTCATGCGATCTTGTAACATGAAAGCTCCCACACAAACACACCTGCATGGCTGAGATTCGTAAAACCATAGCCCGTCAAAGATTTACTATTCACATCGTTACATCAATATTTGTTTTACATCATAACATCACCATATGCTTTAGTAAAAAAGGGTCAACCAAGTTTCGTCTAATTTAGGGCTGCCATCGTCGGCGTCTACTTCATTCACCCCATGAATTGTAACATCGGTCAGGACCCATATGTTTTCTTTATACCAATTAGGACCTAAAATAGAGTGAAACTCACACCAAAACCAAGTAATAACTCTCAAAATCAATGCTTTCTTTATGCAAATTCAAAAGGGTCCCGCATTTGTTCTATTAGGGCCAAGCATTTGGCAAAAACCGACCCGACCCGACCCGAAAACATACATTATAAAGGACCAATAAATGGACCTAATTGTAAATATCGGGTTTCGGTCCGACACAATGTCGTGTCATCGGTTTTCAAGCATAGACCGAGACCGATCCTTCCAAAGGTAGCTTTATTTATTTAAAATTATACTACGGTTACTACCCATCTCCAAATTGGTATCCAAAGATAAAGATAGATGCAACACATTAAACTTTATAAAATGGTACATTTTAGCTTTCCGAGAAATAATATACTACAAATATTTCAACTTTCAAGTTTACATTTTATAAACGTTATATGTCAATATATATTAAGCAACACACCGATTTTTGTTCTCAACGAAAAAGTGTGTTAGTTTATTAATTACTTTGCATTTTCAAAGAATTAATGGCCTTAATTGAATATTATTTGTAGTATAAAATGCGCACATATTAAACTCTTAAACATTTGTAAAAACTTAACTGACACTAAAATATGTATACATCAGTTCAGGTTTCGATTTGGTACCTTCGTCGTGACGATGTCGAGTGATGAACGGCGGGGGTGTTATTTTTGTCTCCGGTGCACGGAAAGGTTGGGTAGCCGGAGTGTTAAGGAAAGCCTGCAGTTCTAACGGTCCGTAGATAATGAAGGGTTGCCGGAGATCCACAGATCTCATCGGACATATGCGAACAAGAGAGAGAGAGAGAGAGAGAGAGAGAGAGAGAGAAAGAAATGAGGTGATTTGATGATACCAACTACCAAGCTTGAATTTATAAAAAGAAGTGCTTGTAAGGTTGCTTTCAGTTGATTGATACTGTTAAAGAGGGTGTTGCTATTAGCTATTTGCAACGTACTGTACTACATACAGTCTACCCTTTTTTTTTAAAAAAAAAGGTGAACATAATGAATAAGTTATCACATTATTTAAAGGGGAAATAACAAAATTAGCCAAGAATTGGTCAAAGTTTCGAAACTAGCTGATGAAACACCGATTAACACAAGGTTTATCGATGGGGTTATTTCGTCTATGGGGTTCAACCTCTTTTTCTTGCTCGTATCGATGGCTTGAGATCTGCAAAACAGTAAACACCGTCAGTCTCGTTAAGAGGGGGAGAAAGGGGATTTCCCTCTTAACCAGGCTCCGGCGTGAGAATAAGTACTGTTCTGAGAGAAATAAACAGTGTGTGTATAGAGTGAGTATGGAGAGTAAAGATCCTGAACCTGAATGATGAAGGGTCCTGTTTATAGCCGGAGGGTGAAGAAGGAAGGAGCAGCTGTGCCAGCTGTGGGCGCGTGCCAGCTGTCCGACCAAGGGGAATATCCTCTTGGTCTGCTCTGTCACGGCAGGTGTAGTGGTACACGTGGCGTTCTTACATTTGCCAACGCTGGATACCTCGTACTGGCGTTGTCAGCTCTGCTCCCTGATTTGTCGCAGGCCTATGTGGCATTCTGCGAGTGGTGACACGTGTTGTCCTTTATGTCGGATAGAGCATCTTTGGCGCCAGCTGCGAGTCTTCAAGAAGTTTCTAGAAGCTTCTGGATTGCTTCGCTGATATGGACGCCTTGTATGCTCAAAAGTGGTGTGGTCCCTGCCATGTAGGCAGGGAATTGGGACCATACCTCTTCAAGTCCCCCCAGTCCAGTGTGCCTTCTAGTTGAGTTGGTCGTCTAGGAGGGATTCTGGACTTGTGAGAGTAGTGGGTTTTTGCGGCGCGTGGAGTTTTTTGGCCCTCTATAAAAAATGAGCCTAGTGGACGCATGGCGCATGGGTCTTGGCATTTTGAAAAAATGAGCCAAGTGGACGCACGACGCGTGGGTCTTGGCAATTTGTAAAAAATGAGCCAAATGGACGCACGACGCGTGGGTCCTGGCACTTTGTAAAAAATGAGCCAAGTGGACGCACGGCGCGTGGGTCTTGGCACTTTGTAAAAAATGAGCCAAATGGACGCATGGCACAGGAGTTTTGGCCCTTTGTAAAAAGTGAGCCAAATGGACGCATGGCGCATGGGTTTTGGCCCTTTGTAAAAAGTGAGCCAAATGGACGTATGGCGTATAGGTTTTGGCTCCTTTGCTGTTTCCTTCTGATGGAAGCTTGGTGGGCATGGGGGAGTGTTTGGTGTGATTGTCTGACATCCCTGTCTTATCGGAGGTGAACAGTTGCTTTTGCAGTTACTTTCTGTCACGTCAGCCGGTTCTGTTGCCCATGTTTCCCGAAAAAAGAGCCGACGTCTTCTCTCTCTTCTGACGTGTCACTCCTTTATTGGTTCCTTTTTCTGTATTCTGACGGTCCACTACCCATCGCATTAAATGCGATGGGTATAAATAGGAGGCGGTTTCTCATTCTTCTTCACTTTTTCAAATTTCAAGTGCTTTTCCCTTCTATCTTCTCCCTTCATTCTTCGTTGTTTCGATAGTTTTCTTTGAGTTCTTATTTCCGTCTTCTCTGTATTTGCACCATGTCTGGTACGAATCCCACCCAATGGAAAAGGAAATATAAGGGGAGGGCTCCTCCCGGTCCTGACCAGGCGGTCATTTGTTAGAAAGAGGAGGAGTTCATGAACCTGGTGAAGGGTATGGGTTTTCATCCCGAGTGGGGAGCCCAGTATCCTCCCGTCGGTTCTACTGCTTTGGACGCCCCTCCGTTCCATATCACTTTGTATGCTGCGTTTTTTCGGGAAGGTAGTTTCAGATTACCTATTACAAAGTTTACTGCTGCTGTGTTGAGGGGCTATGGGCTTCATATTTCACAGCTTAATGCTATTGGGCTTCCACGCATTACTCACTTTGAGTATGTCTGTAGGCTTACCGTATTGAGCCTACGTTTCAGATGTTCAATGTGTTTTATAGTGTTACGTATGCTAGCGGTTTCTATTCGTTTCAAGCACGATCAGGTGTTGATCCGGTGTGCTCCGTGCCTTTGAAGAGTCTTCACGACTGGAAACAGAAATTTTTCTATATCCGCCGTGGTGTAATCCCGATAGATATGCCTTATCGGCAGGTGAGCCAAGGGATTCCAAGGGTAGATGTTATGGAGGATTATGGTGCTCAGGATTGGTATAAGAAGATAACCCACAAGGCGACTGCTATTTCTCAACTGGAGGAGATGGCCCTGGTTGGTGCTGGGATGAGTTTGTTGTGGGTGCCCAAGAATCCATTGGGTCAACCCGTATACAGTTATCAGGGCAAATGTATGTTCCTTTCATAAGTTACCGCTGAATTATTCTCCCTTATGTTTATTATGTTTTCTTATCTTCTTGCCTTTTTGCAGTTGGTTACAGCTTGTTGAATGTCTTGGACCCTAAGGCGGCGGGTGCCATGGTTGAAGCTATCCAAGCGGAAGGGAACCCGACGTGGTTAGACCAGATCCGGGGTCGTTTTTTGCATCCAACTGATGAGAGCTTGAGTAGATATGCTGGCGAGGTTCTAGGTGAAGATGTTTGGAATGACCCTGTCGACCCGGGTCGAGAGGGAGTTATTGTCCTTTCAAGTGGAAGTTCTGACCAAAACTTTAAAGATCTAACCTCTCGTTGCGCGCGTGCAGGTACCACGCAGGGTGATGTTGCTGAACCCGTGCACGAGGTTGTCGGTGATGATGATGATGTAGAGGTGCCTGTTGACCCTTCTGCTCAATTGGAGTCGAGGAAAAAAGCGAGAACTGATAAGTCTGGGAGGAGAGAGGGGAAGACTGAGGGTAAAGCTGCTGGTTCTTCTCGTAAGCAACCCTCTACTCTTCCTTGTCTAGATTATGTGGTAGTTTCTGACACGTTGTCTGGCCTAGGGGCTGGTGAGAGGAGTCGAGAATCGGATCCTGATGACAGTGCTACCTTGACTGAGCACATGAGGAAGAAAGCCCTTGAGGATCACAAGCGCAAGCTTGATGAGTAGTCCGCTGCTCTTCTTGCTGCTAAAAAAGCAAAACTTCATAAGGAGGCCCCCCAGCACCTTCTGAATCTGAGATTGATCTTGGTGTTTTTAGTGGAGGTCGTGGGAATCTTTTGGAGGAGCTATATGCTGCATCTGCCCCTCCTACTGGTAATTGGCCTTTAATTGCATATTGTTTTTTCGTTTTCTTCGAGTTGTTCTTAATTCTTGTTCCATGACAGCAGTCAAAATTGGTAAGAAGCCTCGTGTGGCAGATATTTCTCAGATCACGCCGCCCACTTCCCCACCGTCGAGGACGGTTGGTCTGACCCCTCCTCATGATGATGTTGAAGCGGATAAAAAGGGGGGAGAGGGAGTTACTGAAGTTGTGGGTGAAGGTGGTGGTGATGCTGGAATTGTTGGTGGTGATGTTGGAGCTGTTAAGCGTAAGGGTGTTGAGGTGGAGGGGGAATCTAGTGAAACTACTCCTCACCAAACCATCTATACTAAGCGTCCTCCTGGTGGAGGTGGGGCTACTTCTGGTGTTGTGCGCAGCCCGCAATTTGAGCATAACCCTGCTGATTCTTGGGGTAATCCTGCTTGCGACGACCTACCACACGCCCCTCGCTGGAACCTTACTCAGGGTTCCAGGATGGATGATGTGAATAACTGCCATGAATTTTTTGCTATGTCTCTTCCCCCTGCTGAGAGGATGTTCCAGAAAAACCGCAATCGATTTGCTTTGTTGGACGACCATGTTCGTGCCGGGGTTAATTTCTTTGCTACTTCTCAAGAAATTCTTCGTGAGTGGCGGTCAATGGGGGAAGAGACTCTTGAGTTTGAGGAGTCAAAGAAGTTGTTTGCTGAAGAGAGGGAGAGATTTAATGCGGAGAAGAAAGGTTTGCAGTGGAGGGTTGCTGATGCTGAACAGAAGCTTGAAGAGCAAAAACAGTTGAATGATCAGAAACAGAAAAATTGGGAAGCCGCGTGCGCGTGCACGAATGTTGAGATGCAATCTCAGCGTGATGCGATCGTGCGGTTATCCGGTGAAAAAACAGAACTTGCTGAAGAGGCGCACCAGGCGCGTGTTGCGTCCGAAAAGAAAGAGAAAGAGTATGTTGATCGCATTGATAAGTTAGAGGTTCTTGTCCAGCAGAAAGTGGCTGAGTGTGAGGCCGCGTAGCGCCTTCTTGCTGAAAAGACTGCTGAATGTGAAGCAGCAGAACTCCTTGCTGAGGAAACGTCTGCTGACACCAGATGGTTGCTTTCTCGTGGTGTTCCCTTGGTAATTTCCTTTGCTCTTTCATCTTCTTTTATTTTCGTGATCTTTTATTTGGTTGTCTTTTTTTTTGTGTAGCTTGCTGACCGCATTTTGAATTCGCCTGAACTCGCCACGTATATGTTCGAATTGGGTGGAGCGGGGTATAATAGTGGTCGTAAGTTTGGGTACGCTGAAGGCAAGGCTGCAGTTATCAACAAGGAAAAAGATTATCATTTTGAGTTGTATAAGGAAGATTGTGACGGTGCTTATGCTGCTAAGCGCAAGGCGTTTTCAACCCTTGACTTTGCTGTCGTCCGGGCGGCGCAGAAGTTATCCCGGAAACCAGATGGAGTTGCTCTTCTGAAGAAAGCCCTTGGAGATGATGCCGATGCGGCAGGAGGTGCTGGCACCAGTCAACCTTGATGGGTGGGTTCTGGCCTGTGCGCTGTGTGTGGCCTTGAATGGGTCTGTAATGTTGACTGTTTTAAACAATTTTATTTTTGTTTACCTTTGCGCCATGTATGGCCTTGTGCACCGTGGATATACGCACTTGATCTGCTTTGTTTGATGCATATTTTATCACCTGTTTGGCTTTATGCGAATTTTGTTATCGTCATAATATGTGCATGTTTAATTACTTTGATTAGGTGTCACGAATGAATTATGGCGCTGACAGGCGATGTTGTGTTACTACAACGTTTTATTCTGTCGTTTGCATGCGCGCGCTTATATGTGACTTACGAAGTGATCGAGTTGCAGGTTATTGTGTGAGCTCAGCTGTGTTCAGCCTTGAGAGCATTACAATGTTTAGTTACCTTGCTATCGATTTTTTCGTGTTTATGTGGGCACGAAGTTTTATTTTGGCGTTTTTTAGGCTTTGGTTGTGTTTCTGACCCGGTCGTGCACTTAGCTGTGACGACCCTTGGAGGTCTACAACGTTTCCTATGGTCGAGCCATTGATGTTTTCGTGTACGCCCAAAGTAATAAATGCAGTTGTGACAAGAAATTTGCATAAAATAAAGGTAGCCAAACACTTCTTGTATTATAGTAAATGTGTTGGCAGTTCGCCCTTTACGATTACATAGTTGTTTTACATGTAGCACTTTCGGCGTTGTTGAGCATTCCAGGTTCGTGGAACCTCTTTGTTGTTGATGGTGCGCAATTTGTAAGCTCCCTTGCCGAGTACTGCATCGATTACGTATGGGCCTTCCCATTTGGGAGCCAGTTTTCCGGGCTTTTCTGCGTTGGAAGCTTCATTGTCTTTTAGGACATAGTCTCCAGGGTTAAAAGTGCAGACTCGGACTCTGGAGTTGTAATATTTTTCCAACTTCGTTTTGTACTTGGCCTCGTTTATTGCTGCCATCTCTCTCCGTTCTTCTAGGAGGTCCAGGTTGATCCTCCTTTCCTCTTCGTTGTTAATTAAGTTCATTGAGAGCATTCGTGGAGATGGTAGCCCGATTTCTGCTGGAATGACTGCCTTGGACCCATAGACTAGGCTGAACGGTGTCTCGCCGTTGCTTGTCTTTGGCATTGTCCTATGGGCCCACAATATGCTGGGCAGTTCGTCTACCCATCCTCTTCTCTTCTCGCCTAACCTTGCCTTGATCCCATCAACGATACTTTTGTTGACTGCCTCTACTTGACCGTTCCCTTGCGGGTGTGCAACCGAAGAGAAGGTATGCTCGATATGTAGGTCTTTGAACCATCGTTCGAGGTCGTCTGCTGCGAAGTTAGTTCCGTATCGGTGATGATTCTGAGAGGTAGGCCAAAGCGGCATATGATTTGCTCCCATATGAATCGTTTGACGACTGCCGATGTGGTTGATGCAAGTGCTTTCGCCTCCACCCATTTGGTGAAATAGTCGACTGCGACTATTATAAATTTGACTGCCCCTGGTGCTTCTGGAAAGGACCTACCATGTCTATGCCCCATTGTTGAAAAGGCCATGCAGTTGTGACTGGTACTAGTTCATTTTTGGGGCGTATGGTCTTTGGCGCATGTCTCTGGCAGCCACTGCACTTCCTCAACTCTTTCACAACGTCCAGATGCATCCTGGGCTAGTAGTATCCGGCATTCATCACTTTTGCTACCACCATTCGAGGCCCGGCATGAATGCCACAAATTCCTTCGTGAACTTCCCGGATTAGGTAGTTTGCGTCTTCAGCGTCGACGCATCTTAGCAGCGGGCCAAGATACGACTTTCGGTACAGTATCCCATCTGCCATCTGATAGTGTTCTGATTTGTATTGGATCTTTCGCGCCTCGGCTTTGTTTTCGGGAAGTATCCCTGACTGCAAGTACATGATTATCGGTGTCATCCAGGACGTTGTTCCTGTCTGGATGACACTTACTTCTCTGAGTGGAACGGATGGGTTGCTCAAAACCTCTATGCGCACATCCTTTGCTAGGTGCTGAAAACTTGTTGATGCGAGCTTGCTCAGCGCGTCTGATGGCTTGTTCTCGCTTCTGTTTATGTGATGCACCTTGTAGGAATAGAAGGTTTGTAGCAATGTTTTTGCTTGACTGAGATAGAGTGCCATGACATCCCCTTTGGCTTCGTATTGGCCGTTTATTTGCCCTGCTACCAGCATGGAGTCCACATGCGCTTCGATGTGTCGGACCCCCATTTTGATCGCCAATCGTAAGCCAGCTAGGAAAGCTTCATACTCTGCTTCGTTGTTTGTGCTCTTAAAATCCAGGCGTATTGCGTATGTGAATTCATGTTTATCGGGGCTTACTAGCCTAAGCTCTGCGCCTGCGCCGTCTTCGTTGGACGCTCCATCGGTGTATAACAACCATGGCTCTTCTGTTTGCTTTTTCTCGGTGTTTTCCATGGCTTTGCACTCTCTTTCCTTGTCGTCCGGAACTTCTGTCATAAAATCTTCCAAAACTTGGCCTTTGATTGATGGTCATGGTCTGAAAACCACATTGTGACCTCCCAGTTCTATTGCCCATTTGGCTAGCCTTCCTGATACTTCCGGTCTTGCAAGGATGTTGCCGATGTTGTAGTTTGTTAGCACGTGGATGACGTGATTGGCAAAGTATCTGCGCAGCCGCCTTGAAGCGTGAATTAGTGCAAGGACTAACTTTTCCATGATAGCATATCGGGTTTCTGGATCGGTCAAGGTTCGTGACACGTAGTAAACTGGTGTCTGGACACCTTGACGATCGACAAGCAGCACAGCTCCGACTGCCCTATCGGAAGCTGAAAGGTAAAGTACCAAAGGTTCTCCCTTGTTTGGTGCGGTTAGGGTTGGCAGTTTGATGAGGCAATCTTTCATCTCGCGGAACGCATTCTCTGCTTCCGGAGTCCATTGGAACTGACTTTTCTTCATACAATTGCGCAAGGTTTTGATGAACGGAATGGATTTTGCAGCATGATTAGCTAGGAAACGGTTGAGCGCGGCTAGTCGTCCTGCTAACTTTTGCATGTCTTTGATGTTTGATGGTGAGGGCATCCTTTCTATAGCTTGGAATTTTTCCGGATTCACCTTAAAGCCATCTTTTATGACGATGAAGCCTAAGAACTTTCCTTCTTCCATTCCGAATGAGCACTTTGCTGGGTTCAGCTTGATACTTACGTTGCGTAGCGTGTTGAAGGTCTTTTGGATGTTGACCAGCATCGTGCCTTCTTCTTTGCTCATAATCACCAGGTCATCCATGTAGACTTCTATGTACTTGCCAATGGCGTCACTGAATGTTTCGTTCATCAATCTTTGGTAGGTTGCGCCCGCATTCTTCAAGCCGAAAGGCATCTTGGTGTAGCAATACAGCCCTGTTGGCGTGCGGAATGCCGTCTTATCTTCATCTTGGATGGCCCTTTGAACTTGGACGGCCCTGTTGGCGTGCGGAATGCCGTTTTTTGAATTTTTTTATGACTCAAGACACTACTAACTAGACACACTGAACACTAGTTCCCATCCCCACACTTAAACTTTACATTGCCCTCAATGTAGGATGGAAACCGACTCAAAAAACTAAAAATAAATAAGAAATAAAAGACCAAGGGCAAATTGGAAATGACTTAGCTGGTAATATGACGCATAAGCCCCAAATCTCTCGTCCAATCCAGCTCGATCGTATAGCATTTCGTTCGCGATCGGCTTGACTCTAACTGGTATGCTCAATAAATGCCTGATCTCTGGTAAGCAGCTCCAAAATCACCCGAATGGAGATTGAGTACGGGTGGTACATATTCGAACCTGCATCAACAAAAACAAGCAAACACCAAAGCAATACCGACTCGACACAAATGACTCAAAAACTACTAACTTAGACTCATGATACAAAATAAAAGACTCAATATACAAACTCTACAAATGGTGCACAACTGTCTACGCACTCATGGAGGATCATATAAGCGCAGCTCACCTCCATACCAACTACTACGGGCTGCAGCACTATCAAACCTATCATTTCCCGCATTTCTCCAAACTCCCCCATATCTCTCACAATCTCTCAACTCGTCATCGGGCGGTTTGAATCTAGATGTTTCATATCGAAATCTATCCCCACACTGAGCCCTGCTCAGTGTCTCTATCCTAGATTCTAACCTCATCAACCTCTCTTCCAACTCTTCAACTCTCCTATCAGGTGGATCCCCACACTTGGGTTTTAACACCTTTTCCACACTCGGCTCAGTCACCACCTCTTTCTCGGCACTCTCAACCTTCCCACTCTCCTTCAACAATGCGATCGCTTCGACTCGATCACTCGACCCTCTCGTAGTATTCACCTTGAAAACTACCAACTCGTCGCCCGCTCTAAGTGTAATTGTGCCTAAGAAGACATCTATAAGCGCTTTAGCGGTGTTCAAGAACGGGCGCCCTAAAATCAACGACACTTTTTCATCAGCCTCCATATCTAGCACTACAAAATCCGCTGGAAAGACAACCCTGTCCACCTTCACTAACAAATTCTCCACTATCCCACGAGGATACTTAACTGACTTATCCGCTAACGAGAGGGTCATTCGAGTTGGCTTCAAATCACCAAGGCCTAGTTTTTCGTAAAATGAATATGGCATCAAATTAATACTAGCACCAAGGTCTGCCAACGCGTGGTTTTGAACATCACCACCAAACAAACACGGGATCGTGAATATGCCCGGATCAGTGAGTTTCTCAGGAAGTTTAGTCAAGATCACTGCAGAACAACCTCCATTCAATGGAGTACTAGAACACTCACCTATCTTATCCTTACGCTTGAGAAAATCCTTAAGGAACTTGGCGTATTTGGGCATGGATCTCAGGGCCTCTATGAACGGAAGATTCACCTTTAGCTGGGTGAACATCGTAAGAAACTTCTCGTATTCCCTAGCATATTGCTGCTGCTTAGTACGGGCGGGAAACGGAAGACGGGAATAATCAATCACTGGCGGTGGCCTAGCCCTAACCGGCTGCTTCTCTACTTTCTTCTCAACCTGAGGCTCCTCGGTATGTGCGGTACGTGCTGGGTCTAGCCTATGTTGCACCTTACCTGGGGCCTCCATCTCTATTTCCTCATCTACCTCAGCGTCACTCTCTAACTCAACACTTTCTCTCGCGACCTCTCCTAGACTCATCCCACTACGAGTAGTGATGGCTTTCACAGAATGGTTAACCGGGTGAGTGGTACCTGAAAACTGACTAGAGGGGGACTCTCTCAACTGCCTAGCTATATCCCCTACTGACCTCTGAAGATCTAAAAGAGTAGACTCTTGATTTTTAAGCTGAAGTTCGTGGTTTCTATTCGTCTGCTCCTGATTTTTCATGAACGCCTGAGTCTGCGTCATCATCTGGGCGAACATCTCCTCCAACCTGTTCGTACTAACCTCAGGAGCCTTTCCACTGCCTTGACTCTCCTGAGTCGGTCCCCCACTAGCAAACTGCCTACTCAAACCAGTATACTGACCACTCTGATATAAATCAGTCCCCCTACTTTGATACTGACTCGATGGAAAACCAGGGGGATCGCCAGAAGGGCGACATCCACTACTACTACCACTACCCTGCCAGCTGGAGTTAAAAATATTATTATTATTACTAAATTGACCCCTAGACTGACCAGCTATGAACTCAACCTGCTCTAGAGTAAGAGTGGGACAATCGAGCGTGTCGTGACCTCCCCTACAGACCTCACACCTATCAACTATCTTCTTAATCTCACTCAGCTCTCGCCTCATCTCTTGCCTCAACTCCTCTCTGACTCTCTTGATCATAGCAGCAGCTACCGATGGATCCAAGCTAACTTGGTTTACCCCTCGACCGGCCGAGGAGGTACGAACAGGAATGGAAGTCCTGCTGGTAGTGCTGTAATCCATGTCAGAATGGGCAAAACTTTGAAACAAATCGTTACACTCAGCTACTGTCTTCTTGCCCATAAGTTGCCCCCCTGCTGAAGTATCGAAACGAGCTCTAATCTCAGGAGTAAGACCATTGTAGAATTTTTCAACTAACGCCCAATCAGACAAACCATGCTGTGAACAACGGGAAAGAAGCGTCTGAAAACGCTCCCACGCCAAGTGGTACGGCTCATCAGGCTCCATGCGGAAGGAGTGGATCTGATCACGAAGGCGAGATACCTTGGCTGGTGGAAAGTACTTGGCTAAGAAAGCATCACGGAGACCTGCCCAAGTGGTGAAAGTGCCTGCGGGCTGAGAATCGAACCAGACGGCTGCGCGTCCAGCGATTGAGAATGGAAAGATCTGAAGAAATCGAGCATCGAGGTTCACCCCCACAATGGAGAAGGTGCTGCAAAGACGAGTGATGCGGTTGATGTGAGCGGGTGCATCCTCGTCGTCACGTCCATGAAACTGGCATGAATTGGTGATGGCCGTCATGATGTAGGAAGGAATCCGCCAAGACCGATCGTTCGGAATGTCTGGAAGGGTGATGGGGGAATTCCCACCGGCAAAGCCAGTGGTCGCCTGATCGTAGACTGTCCTACGGGCCATGTGAGCTACGGGTGGTGGACTAGGTGGAGATGAACAAGAAGAAGACTAACAACTGACTCGACAAACTAAAACAAAAAGAAACAAATAAATCTAGACTCCTACGACTCAAACAAATAGCACGTAGCACGTATAATGTCAATCAAGTCCAAACAAAGTAATCAACGCAATCGCCAAGAGTCCCCGGCAACGGCGCCAAAAACTTGATGTGCTGAAAATGGGTTAATTAAAAACAACTAAAATTACCCTAATTCTAGACTCTCTAAGCTTTAAATTTATAAAACTAAGACTCTCTAAACCCTAAACCACACGACCGGCAAGTGTACCGATCGATGCAGTATAGCCTAAGGAAGTCCGAGTATCGAACCCAAGAGACTCTACTAAATTACGTTAATGACTCTATCTAGACCTAGACTGACACGGACTTTAAATAATTGTTTATTGATTGGGGGGTTTCTAGAAATCCTAAATAATGCAAATAACGACTAAACTAGATTAGCTAAATAACTAACACGAACTCGAACGAAGGCTTTGACCAGTGGTGATCAAAACTACCTAGGCTAGACGCAAGCTAAACTCAGAATGGATTTCTATTCGATAATTTTGTGGTGTGGAACCAGGATCTTTAGATACTAAACCTATTAAGACACCACTAAGCCCCTCAAACACTCTCAAGGCGATTCTTGTGGCACTACCTAGGCTGTTACGCTCACCGGCTTTCTAGATTTTCCTTTCAGTCCTCTAGTTTCTTGAAAGTGCCTATGTAAGACGTTCTACCTTGCCGCGCGAACGTCTAAAGCAACTACGGGTTTTAATCTTGGTTTAATAGACAATGGAATGTTAAGGACTTATAACCAAACCGAGACCTATTAATAACCTCGAGCCTCTCAGCGACAAGTTTAGCAGCACACTTGATTTTATTAAATTACTGAATATTACTTCTAAGGTTACTTACTAGATTTTCACCCTAAAGGATTAATGATCTATTACGTGATATAGACACTCACCTAAATCAAGAACCCTAGCACAACCCTATTATGTGATAAAGACCGTCACCAAGGATTATACGAAGCAATAATCAATAATAAAATAGTCACAAGCACGCATACACACCAAGTTAAATTCCCATAGTTTTTACAATGCAAGAAAAATCCACAACCACGCCAAGAACCGAATAAAAATCCAAACTTTATTAAACTATTGTCATAACCTAGGTAGTTAATAAAGATCTAGCCGAGAAACATGGTCTTAAAAACAATCAAACGAAGTTTCAAACAAGAATTCATAGATATCAAACAAGAAAAATAGAAAACTAAGGAAATTAAGTAGCGAAACCCGTTAATCCCTTGCTTTCCAAGCTTCTTGACCTTCAATCCAATGATTCTTTAGCCTTGATCATATGTAAATCGCCTTCAAAAACAATATCTAAGAATGTATCTTCGTGCGTCTGATCGTTGCTGCCGTCCCCTCCGATGTTCAGCCATATATTTTCTTCTATCCTCCTTTTTTCTCATATGGTTGCCCTCCTTTATTAATATATGGAATCCCTCTAACTTGCGGCCAATTGAATTGATGTATCCCTTAATGGGCCTGCCAAGCTGCCGTCCATAAAAAATCACCCATCAAGTTACCTATTTGTCCAAGTTTCTTATATATGATTGGCTGAAGTTGTTCCTTTGTGCATACGTATGAAAAACATAACATTTGTTTATTTCTTTTACATATATGGCCTTAAATAATAGTAATAATAATATAGAGATTAGTGGGCTCGACCCAATCACGAAAAATGGCTGCAATTTTTATTCGGTCACTGGCGTTCTACTCTGCCCAACTGGCTGGTTATTTCCATATTATTCGTTTTTGCTACATTTGCACCAGGACCTGGCAAAACACGAAATAATATAATATAACACTAAAACTAAATAAAATCTATATAAAAATTATACAATTTACATGGGACAAATATGTGTATTTTACCCCACATCACAATACAGCCCTGTTGGCGTGCGGAATGCCGTCTTATCTTCATCTTGGACGACCATTTGAACTTGGTGATACCCCTTGTAGCAATCAAGAAAGCATTTCCACCTGAATGTTGCCAAAGAATTGATTTTCTCGTCTATGTCTGGTAAGGCGTAGCAGTCGCGCGGGCATGCCTTGTTTAAGTCTTTGTAGTCGACGCACATTCTCCAGCTGCCGTTTGGTTTCTTTACCATCACTGGGCTTGCTACCCAAGTTTGGTATCTGACTTCTCTGATGATGCCTGCATTTAGTAGTTCTAGTACTTGCTCTTTCATGGCGTCATGCTTTATATCACCCAGGTGGCGTTTGGCGTGCACCACTGGTTTTGCGTCTTCTGAGACGTTCAGACAGTGCTCTGCAATGTGCCGTGGAACACCAACCATGTCAGCTGGTGTCCAGGCGGACACGTCCATATTCTCATGTAACAACTTCTTGAGCGTTGTGCGCGTTAGATCGGACATCGCTGGTCCCAGGGTAACTGTTTGTTCTGGGTGAGCGCTGTTCAACACCCATTTTTCTGCCTCTGCGCGTGGCGCTGGTTTACTTGCTTTTGTAGGCCTCATTTCATCTGTTGCTAAGACTTCCTTGCTTGCGTATATCAGTGCGATGCCTGTTTCCGTTGGGAATCCGATGGCCGAGTGTGGTGCAGAGCAAATCATGCTGAAGTCTCCCTGTGATTCTCTTCCTAGGAGGATGTCGTGCCGTAAGTGTGCAGGCAGCACCATGAAAGTGACTTCTTCTGTTCTTGAATTTCGTCCGTCTGAGAGCAACACCGGGAATGATATCTGTCCCAGGGGAAAGACGGCCTCGTTGCAGAAACCAGTTAGTGGATAGTCTACTGGCTCCAAGCGCGCCTTGTCCTCCTGGTCAAATTGATTGAAGCATTGTTCGTATATGATGTCCGCGGTGCTCCCCGGATCGATGAAGATGTAGTCTGTCTGGTAATGACCAATCACTCCTGGGATGACTATTGGTCGTTTTTCCCTTGGGCCTCCTCTAACAACTGGGAAGATGACTTGCTTCTCTCGCCACGAATCATCTTGTGTACGCTTGTTGTAATTTTTCTTTGGTCTTCGTGGACCTCCTTGCACCATGTGGGTCTCCAACTTCCTTAGTTTTTTGTTATCCGGCCCTTCGTCTCTTCTTTGGATTTGGCGGTAGTCGCGCTTTCCACCTTTGACCAGGTGAGTGAGCTTTCCATCCCTTAGGGCTCTTTCAATTTCTTGCTTCAGGCTGAAACAGTCGTCGGTGAGGTGACCCGTATCCTTATGGAATTCACAGTAGAGATTGGGATCTTGACCCCTTTTGTTGCGCATCTGTAGGGGTGGTTTGAATTGGTGGTTTTCAGTGGCCAAGACTTCCGAGGGGGTCTTGGTTAATGGCGTCCACTGTTTCTCTCTGTTTTCTCTCTTTACTTCTTTTCTGTGTGCTATCTGGTTGATCGTGTGTCGCGCGTCTTCTCTCGGTGGGCTTCTTTCTCTATGACTAGAAGACCTCCATGACTGGTCTCTACTTTTTCTGCCATGTCGGTCATTAGAGTTATGTGCGCGTTGACGGTGATCATCACCGGTCAACTGTTTGTCTGTCTGTGCTATTGTCTTGGCGGCTTCAATGAAAGTTTCCCAATCTTTGGGTCCTCCGTCTCTGCCTTTCACGCGCTTGATCAGATCATCACACTTGACTGTCCTCATGAAGTGCGTGCGCATCATTTTTTCTCCCACGTCTCCAATCTCCAAGCATTCTTTGTTATATCTTGTGATAAAATCTTCTACGCTTTCGTGGTCTCGACGCCATATGTTTAGGCAATTTGCTGGGTCTCTGGCGTGCCTCCGCTGTTGAGAGAAGTGTGCCAGGAACTTCTCTCTGAAGTCAACCCATGATTTAATTTTTCCTGCTGGTAAGCTGTCGAACCAGACGCGCGCCGCGCCCACGAACGTTTGTGCGAACAGGTGGCACCAAGTTGGTAGGTTCCACCCACCTATTGCTCCTGCGCCTTTGAAGACCTGGAGGTGATCGTCTGGATCTGTCAGTCCATTGTATTTGCCAACGTTGTGCGGCAGCTTGGTTTTGTCTATGGCAGCTGTGGCAATCTCCCTGATGAATTTCGAATCTTCGGCCATGTCGTCTGGACAATAGCTTAAGGTATAGTCATGCTCTGCCTTTGGGTTGTACCCTGCGCGCTTTGCGGGCTTGTATGCTTCATGCTCTGGATGAAGTCTGCTAAACACTGAGGTTTCCCCTTTGTATGTTGGGTCGTCTTCTTCTTCATCCCATTCTGTGTTCATATTGCGCGCGCCTAAACGAACCTGGATCGGTTTTCTTTGCACATTGGGGTTTTGCACAAAGTTGCTTTCTGTTTCACCATAGGTATCGCGCGTGTCGTGCGCGCTTGGTCTTCTCACATTCTGAACTGGTCCTCTCTCCGGACGTAGGTTCCACGCGTTAGTCTGCTGAGTTGTATGTGTACTCAGAGACCTTGGTGGTGGAGTTACAAATGCTGATTGGTTAGCTTGTGCCTGGAGTAGGGCTTGCTGTGCGCTGAGTTGCGTATAAACGAGGTTTATGGACGCCATCTGTTCGGCATACCAGGAAGCGAGAGTTTTTCCTTCGGGTAGCCCTAAAAGCGCGGAGTAATTGAGTTGTGCTTGTTCCGATGGAGCTGAGGGGCCAGCTCCATGGCTTGGTGTCAGCATTGGTGGTGGTGTCTGTTGCAACACCCCGGTCGGAGTTTGGAATGCGGCTCCGTTCGTGGTTTGAGTGATGATCCTTGATGGTGGGGTTTGGAAAGTGGGTCCAGTTGTGGTTTGGCTAACAACCCTGGATACACTCCCAAAGATAGGAGGAAAATCGTTGTTCAGTTGTCCCTCTTGAATGGTTTCGTTCCTTTGACCCCTTTGGACGTGTGCTGTGTCCGAAACGAGTTCGAAGGAAGAAACTTCTCCGTCGACTGGGTGTGAGGGATTTTGTTCGGCCATTTTGACGAGTGTTTTTCAATAGAGAAAAGAGATGAGGTTGGTTTTGCAAAAAGCGGATGGCGCCAATGATGAAACACCGATTAACACAAGGTTTATCGATGGGGTTATCTCGTCTATGGGGTTCAACCTCTTTTCTTGCTCGTATCGATGGCTTGAGATCTGCAAAACAGTAAACACCGTCAGTCTCGTTAAGAGGGGGAGAAAGGGGATTTCCCTCTTAACCAGGCTCCGGCGTGAGAATAAGTACTGTTCTGAGAGAAATAAACAGTGTGTGTATAGAGTGAGTATGGAGAGTAAAGATCCTGAACCTGAATGATGAAGGGTCCTATTTATAGCCGGAGGGTGAAGAAGGAAGGAGCAGCTGTGCCAGCTGTGGGCGCTTGCCAGCTGTCCGACCAAGGGGAATATCCTCTTGGTCTGCTCTGTCACGGCAGGTGTAGTGGTACACGTGGCGTTCTTACATTTGCCCACGTTGGATACCTCGTACTGGCGTTGTCAGCTCTGCTCCCTGATTTGTCGCAGGCCTATGTGGCATTCTGCGAGTGGTGACACGTGTTGTCCTTTATGTCGGATAGAGCATCTTTGGCGCCAACTGCGAGTCTTCCAGAAGTTTCTAGAAGCTTCTGGATTGCTTCGCTGATATGGACGCCTTGTATGCTCAAAAGTGGTGTGGTCCCTGCCATGTAGGCAGGGAATTGGGACCATACCTCTTCACTAGCCAACGAAAACATCTCGTTGAACCTTTACCATATTGTTGAAACGTCTTGACGATTGACCAATCATTGGCTGCCACGTCCGACAACGTTGAAACGTCTCAGAAGTCTTAGCTGAGACGTCTTCACATGGCTTGAGACGTTTCCTCATGGCTTCATATGGCTTGAGACCTTTCCACATGTGGCTTGAGACGTTTCCTCATGTCTTTATATGACTCAATATGGCTTGAGACCTTTCCACATGGCTTGAACTCTTTCCACATGGCTTGAACCCTAAAATGACATTTAACTCTTTATAAATTAACCTTAAATTACATTAAATATATATAAAATTAAATAAAATAGTTGGTTGTTTGGATTTTTCATATTTTTTAAAGTTTTTTACTATTCTTAAGTTTTAAAGTCTTTTAGAGTTCTTATACACACCATGTTGTAATACATATGAGAATTTTAAAAGAATAATTTTTCACAATCTTAAAAGTTTTAGTAATTAAAACTTTTATAACATAATATGATTATTTAAAACATATTTTCAATTTTTAAACTAATATTCCTCACATTTTTTAAACTCTTATATCTATTTCCTACGTTTACGTTTCTTTTTTTCTTAAAAATTACACCATAAAAAGCCATACCCTGTAACGTCTCAGAAAAAACAAGGCTTGTGTGTTGCAAAGAGATAGAAAAAACAATCTTATCGGCTCAATTATGTTAGTTATACCATTTAAATGAGAAGTCAATAAAATAACAAATGCCACCTATTATTTTAGATATTAAGAAAATAAATATTAAATTTTGTTGATCCTTACGTTTTGTTATACGGAATATGATTTCACACACATGCACGTATATAACAGGGGTGCCCTCTTAGTATGGCTTTTTATGGTGTAATTTTTAAGGAAAAAAAACGTAAACGTAGGAAATAGATATAAGAGTTTAAAAATCGTGAGGAAGATTAGTTTAAAAATTTGAAAATATGTTTTAAGTAATCGTATTATATTATGTTATAAAAGTTTTAATCACTAAAATTTTTAAGATTATGAAAAATTATTCTTTTGAAATTCTCATATATATTACAACATGGTGTGTATGTATGTGTGTATAAGAACTCTAAAAGACTTTAAAACTTAAGAAAAGTAAAAAAAAAAAAACTTTAAAAAATATAAAAAAATCCTAACAACCAACTATTTTATTTAATTTTATATATATTTAAGGGAATTTAGGGTTACTTTATAAAGAGTTAAATGTCATTTTAGAGCTCAAGCCATGTGGAAAGGGCTCAAGCCATGTGGAAAGATCTCAAGCCATGTAAAGCCATATGAAGCCATGAGAAAACGTCTCAAGCCACATGTGGAAAGGTCTCAAGCCATATGAAGCCATGAGGAAACGTCTCAAGCCATATGAAGACGTCTCAGCTAAGACTTCTGAGACGTTTTAGCGTTGTCAGACACGTGGCAGCCAGTGATTGGTCCATCGTCAAGACGTTTCAGCAATATGGTAAAGGCTCAACGAGACACTTCCGTTGGCTAGTTTCGAAACTTTGACCAATTATTGGCTAATCTTGCTATTTCCCCTTATTTAAATGAAAGAGCCCTGTATTGTCTCATTCCAGCCAGGCTATGTTTTCTTAATCAGGCTCATGTTATTTTCAAAATTTGGCTTTTTTTGGTGTTCCACTTGGAAATTATATCACCGGCTGTCACTTGATAGTCATTGTGCCACCAGAAAGCAGAACTCTTTGGCGTAACACACGGTGGGATGAAAACCCGGGTGGGCTCGGGAATCGAACTGACAACCTCGCACAAGGCCTAGTTCAAATTCTTTATTGCCTATATCCACCCGACCTCATATAACACAAGTGGGAATTAAACTTGAGTCTCTATTGAAAAAGCTAAGTTGCCTACCGCTAAGACACAAGTGTTGAGATGTCTACACTAAACATTAAACAAGACTATTTAATTATTCATTAATTATCAACGAAGTATTAAAAGAAGTATCGAATGATTTTTCAATTGTTTTTTTTGAACGTCAAGGAACCGTGTGCCAACCACTGTGACACTGGGCGCAGTGGTCAAGGTCAACTACTCGACCGCCGCCAGCCCCTTGGCTCTCCCAGATGCGCGGAAACCCGACCTCCACCAGCCCGAAGGCACGACACCGGAACAATCGGTAAAACCTCACCTCCCATCCAATGTGACAACCGTCAAAAATCCAGGTATCCGTACGATTAATTAACCATGATTAGTGCTTAATGACTGTGCTGAATTACAATTGATTGCTTTCTGATTTTTGCATTATACTTACATGTGCATCACATTTCATACTGTCACATCATTTTTACATACAAACTTTAGTGACATAAACGATGCACAAAGCACGGTTAGCATAGTTAGCGGATAACTCAGAAAATGCTGACGATGTTCAGTACATAGACAGACAGTGTTTTGAGACCCCGTATGGGCCAGAGACAAGGTACTACACTAGTACAATGTGTAGGAAAGTGAGGATCACAAGACTGCTTCACTAGGTGATAGTTTAAGTGCCGGAAAGTGCCTAAAACCCACTTAAAGTGCTGAATTCAGCATATTTCAGCAAAAACCAGCAAATTAACAAGCTAGTAACATGCAAAAATATGACTAAATGGTCCTGAATGCTTTCCTAAGTGTCGAGAATTAAAAGTGTCACAAAAGGATACATAAAGATCACTAAACAGAATAGTTTGACACTTTAATGAACCGGTATCGAACCAAACAACCGGACATTACCCAAAACACCAAAATTATACTAGAAGCATTGTTTTAGTGTTTCTGAGCTAGTTATGATCCCCAAACACCCTAGCACACTATATAGCACATCATACACATAAACACTAACTAATACACTTAACTTCTAACTAAATCACTTAACCTACCATTTAAACCCAACTAAGACCCTCCCCCCTAGGTGGACGGTCACAAGTGACCCCACCATAATCTTTCTTGATCACACTAAATCTTCCTTGATCTTATGAGGATTTGTTTAGAGATATGTCTTGTACTATTGAGGACATATTAACCATTGGGTAAAGCTTAAACATGTTATAAGAAGATGATCATTCTCATATCTCTCACACACACAAATACACACCTCATTTCCTCCCTCTCCTCTCCCATTCTCGGCCGAGAATCAACAACAACACCACCACCATTGTCAAGTCTTGTTCATTCAATCCAAGATCATCCAAAGGTGTAAGAAGGTGTCTAACGAAGTGTGGAGCTTGTGGATCTTGAAGGACCTCTCCCATTAGCTTTTATCCTCCACATTTGTCATCTACAACATCAAGTGTTCTTCCCTAGCCTTGTGCTAGTAGTAAGGCCCTCATAACCCTTTGATACTTCATATATTGTTGGTTAAAAGATGATATACATTGTTAATCTTGATGAACACTAAAAGACATATTCATGAATCTCTAACATAAGCTTATAAACATATGAATACTTGTTGATTTGTGTTTATTTGATTCTTGTTGATTGACTATTAGTGTTAGTGATGTTAGACATCATATGGAACCTACTAGATTGTGATTAAATACATGACCTAGTAACTTAATGTGATGATCTTGTGAAAGACCAAGATCATCATGCCTTATGTTTACATGAACTTGAATAATAAAAGTTGTTTTCATGTGATGATGATACAAGTCTTGTGAGTGGATAATTTCTAAAATAGTTTTCCAAAGAAACCAAGCTAAATCACAAAGATTTACATGAACATTGTTTTTAAAGAAACTAACCATGTTTTTAGTGGTGAAACAAGTACAATGATACATTGTTTACAAGAAAAATTCAAGAGAATGATTTTTGGAAAAATCATCTAGTAAGTTGTAAACACCTAAATCCTTTAAGAATGAGATTTTTAAAGAAGTAAACACACTTTAAAGGGTAACTAAACCTACTAAACACACTACCAAGTTACTACAAGTTTTTATGAAAGTTCAAGTTCATGATAGTTATGAAAATAGCATTGTTTTAGCACTTGGTAAGTGTACATTGATTGTTGATTGTTTGTGATGATTTTGAAAAGAAAATGATATGCTTTGATAGCATGTACACCTCCATTTTTAGGGGAAACTATGTCAAAATTTTCTAAAAATACAAACACTTAGCAAAATATTTTCTAAACAAATATTTACAAGTGTGTTTTAACTATGATTTTCAATATAAACTTTGCCATAGAATTTGTTACAAAAATAAAAGTATTGGAGGTTGGTTTTTATAAATAAAGATGGATAAATATGTATTTAGAATATATATTTACAACAGAAACACATCGTGTGTGATTACTTGTATCCTTTGTGTATTAGTTATATTATTTTAGGATTTAAAGTAATATAACTTAACAAAATTTACCATCCAAAGTAATACCAAAAATTCATAAGGAATAAATATATAAGTTACACGCTTAATAATGTGAAACCAAACAATAGAACGTAACTTACAAAATATTCCGGAAATTACCGCTATAAATATATTTTTGGTAAATATTATTTTGGATACGAAAGAAATGAAAATATGATTTTTGTAAATATTACCAAGTTATATCATATTTTCGACAAGGAGAAAATATATTATTTTTTGAAGTAAAAATATATTTTCTTAGAATATTTAGAAGATATATGATTTTTGAGAAAAATATGTATTTTCTTGAAATACATTATTTTTGGACAAAATACGTTTATATATATATATATATATATATATATATATATATATATATTCTAAGTTAGACATGGAAATATATTATTTTGAAACTACAAATACAAGAATGCGAATATACATGTATGAGATACCCCCATCCTTGGGAAGGAAATATAAGTATAAATACTTGAGAGGTATTATTACAAAAATATTGGTTAACAATTATTCCAAAAATTATAAGTATAATTTAAGTTGAAATATTAATTATTTTGACAATAATTATATTGGAATGATATCAGAAACGTAACTCAAAAACGTAAATACTAAGGCAAGGCACGGCCCATTCGTCTAATGGACCCTAGTACATTGTAGGGAGTCGTGTTTGCTGAGGAGATTTGAGTTGCAAGATCAGAAGACGCAAAACTGTGAGTTCATGTCCCCCTTTTCTTTAAACTGTTTTGTTTATTTACTTCGGGGGTGAAATACATGTTACAAAAGGATTACATACAAATACAATTGGTATGGTTAGCCTAGGAAAGAACCATAGATCATGTGAATGGGTAGGCGGATACTTGAGACTATTAATCCTCGTATAAGGACCGAGGGGCATGAGTGATAGATTTATTTGGGTGTAGCGAGCCCACACCCATGAGGACCAGGGTGGCCCATAGGGTGACTATGTCTTCCAGCCGGAAGCCCGGTACAAATTTGCTAGGTTTGAGTCTTCCTACACCGTCACACATATCAGTGGCCTTGCAAACCATTGATGATCTTTTCATTGTTTGCTTTCATACCGAGATTTACGAACATACATTCATACACTGTTACAAAGGTTTATGCATACTTATACAAACACATGAACTCGCTCAACTTTTGTTGATGTTTTCAAGTTACATGTATTTCAGGGAACTAAGTGGATCTGGCAGGTGTTGCATGTTTTCAAGCTGCGTAATAAATAAAAGATGTCATCCGGGGTCACAGGGTTTAAGAGGTGTATCCTGTTCCTGGACGGGATACATGTTTCTAAACCCGGTTTTTATTTAAGATCTTTTGTTGAGTCTTCATGAACTCATTTAAACATGTTGTGGTTGTAACTTAACATTTGGTGTCTATGTTTCAGACAAGTATGTTGTGGTATTTTCAAACTTAATTAATGGATGAACATCTTATGGTTTTTATCATATAGCGTTGTTATGATTGAATGCAATGGTACTAAGAAAGTCACACCAATAATCACGCTTCCGCAAAAGTCAGGGTGTAACAGCTTGGTATCAGAGCTTCGATCGTAGCGAGCTAGGATTCTTTCTCGAGTCTAGACTACGATCATTAGGTCTCTCACGAAAATGTTTTCAAACATGTTTACATTGCATACACAAAACGTCCAGATCCAGGGAAACAAACATTTTTACAAACAAAGGGCACAAAACACATTTCAAAGCTTATATTCATAATTCAGTCTAAGAGACTGGGGAAGTTTAGTCTAAGAGACTAGGGAAGGTTCAGTCTAAGAGACTGGGGAAGTTTAGTCTCAGAGACTGGGTAGTTCAGTTTGAGAAACTAGGAAGGTTTTAGTCTGAGAGGCTAGGTAGTTCAGTCTGAGAGACTGGGTGGGATAGTCTGGGAAGACTAGGATGGATACGTGTTTACTTTGTCTCTACTTACATGCTTATTTGATGATTATTGATATATGTGCATATGTTGTGATTGTTTGTTACAGACACCATGTCTTCATCGAAGAGTGAGTTGTCAGATACCGTAGACCCTATGGCCATAGTATCGGACGATGAGATTGTCCCGGACCCTGAGGTTTTCACTTCAAACACTGAGAGTAGCGATGATGATGATTTTCAGCCATTTGCTTTACCTGACTTGGGCGACTTTATACCGCTAGCTGATGGTTTTCCTGGCGAGGATCTACTTCTTGTTCCGATTGTAACAACCCGCACTTTCGTGCGTTGTTACTACTCGATATACTGTAACACCCCGAAAACGAGTTTGGTAATCAAACTCCGTTGATACTAAAGGACGGGTAAAGTGCCGTTAGTAGTAAAAATAACCCGGTAAATATTTGGATTTAAATAAGAAATCCTAATATTAAATACAAACGAATCAAAGTTTTAAGGAAATTGAGTCTATAAGAGCCCGAGTTAACGGGACTTAAAATAAAAACGGGTTATAACTCCCGGGACCCACCAAGTAACTAGGAATATTAACCTAGTTAGTTGGTGTCTTGACATAATAGAACAAATATGGTTGAAGTAACCAAACTATATGATTAACAAAAGTAGAGGGGCCTATGTTGTTAAAATTGAAACTTATATTATTGGTTTTAATTAAAAACAAAACCAAACACCCGCATTTGGATGTCTGGTCAATCAAGAACAGGAGAGGGCGACCTCCCTCATCCTCAAAACCCTAAAATTCACTAAACCCTTCAAATCGTCAAAAGGCTTTTGACAAGCTTCAGACTCCTTTGAACCCCGATCCTTCTTCAGCCGATCTGTCAAAGCCTTCCCTCTTTCCTCCTGCCACAAATTGAAGGCTCAATCCAAGTTGAAATCAAAATCTAAACATGGAATCGTGATCACCTCGTCAAGAGGATCATAAGGTATGTCGAATTAGGGTATTTCGATTCAACCTAAGTTCTTGCATGTGATTGAAATTGAGTGTTGAGCTTAGGGGTGAGCAAGAAAACCGAAATAACCGAACCGTAACCGAATAACCGAATCGAAAAAACCGAACCAAAACAAAAACCGACGGTTCGGTTTTCGGATTTTTAATAACCGAAAATTTCGGTTCGGTTTTCTGATAAACTTTTTCAATAACCGAAAAAACCGAACCGATAAGTTACAATCCATATATTTTTATGTTTAAGTTTAAATTGTTTAAGTATTTAACCCAATGCTAGTAGAAAATGTTAATTTTGTTCTTGAATGTTAAGTTTTTATAATATAAACATTATAACTGAATTGATAAATATTATATAAGAATATTCTAAAATATTTCATGTATGCCGATTGGTTTTAATACTTAGAATTAATTGAGGTGAAATTAACTCACAAACTTAAATGAGACATTAAAAGAATTAGTTGTAATGCCAGCGTAAATTGCATTCAACATGAAAAAAAGGGATGGTTAACATTAATTGGTTTTATTAGTTATTAATATGTCAAATGCTAATGAAATTCTGGCAACATGTGTAACTAGATCATAATGGGTTGCTGCTTTATTGAATGGGCCGATTACAAATATGCTAAAAGTATTGGGCTGCTGGATTATGACTCACTTGGGGCTAGAGATTGTGGGAGTTGTATTGGAATAAAAACACAGTAGCCATATTAATATGAGGATGTTTGTTATTGTTGAATCTTACAAAATTTTGTTTCAAAAACCAAAATAACCGAAAAACCGAACCGAACCGATGTAAAAACCGAAAAACCGAAACCGAAAAAAACCGAAACCGAACGGTTTTTAAAACCCGAAAACCGACATTTCGGTTTCGGTTTTGATTTTACCCAAAAACCGAACCGAACCGAACCGTGCACACCCCTAGTTGAGCTTAATTATGTGTAGCAAACATGAAATTGGTAGTGATATAAGGTTTAGGGGCAAACCCTAGATGAATTCTTGTCAAATTCTTGCATGATGATGGTATGGATCAAAATCACCATAGTGGGTGACTAATATGTTAGTAGAACTTGATAAACACTAGGGTTAAAACTCTTGTTCTAGTGTAAACTGAAATTATGAGATAATCCTTAAATTATTGATGTTAAAAATATGTGTATATTGTCTAATTGAAGTTAATTAGAGTGATAAACTCAAGTCATGAACTTGGTTTAGATCATGTAGAAATCTGACCCGCTAGGTGTTCGATAAAACGCCTAAATGAGGGTTAAAATGTTGAAAGCTGGGTATAACACATATTTGGAAATGTTAAGAAATAATGCGTTAAAGCTTACGAAAGAGTTCTAAACTTATTAAGAATTGGACTCTTTAGACAAGGAATCCAGAACGTCAAGCGGACACGCCGGAGGAGATACACGCGGAAAAGGTGTGCTTTAAAGGTACGTAACTACGGTTTCGTTACGTTATGCTTGATTACGTATTTTCGCTAGTAGACTTTAAATTAGCATTATAGATGAAATTGGTATTTAGTTGAAATGACGAAGATCACAAAATAGATAAATGGGTCAAAAGGTGAAATTATCACCTTTTGACAATATCGACTAATGATTTGTTGAGTTATATGATTATAGGAATGAATATCAAATGGATGTATACCTCGCTATTCCTTAGCGGCTATTAAAGCAAGGTATCGAAACTGTTCAAAATATTGATCCGAGTCAGGTATGTAAAATGGTTTAACTCATCACTTAGAACTTGAGGCTCTCTAAGAGTTAAACAAAGTCAAAAATTGGATATTCGGTTATCTTAAAGGAAAACCGAATGATTTAAGTTATAATTGTGGTATTTTAGAAAAATAATGGTTTCTAATCAGAATTATAGTTAAAAGATCGGATTTTGGGTCAAACAAGCATCTAAGAGTCATTCGTCGTAAAAGAGGGACTAAAATTGACAAAAATGCCCTTGTAGGCTAAATTGAACAAACAACCCTTAAAGGTTATTTGGAAACGAGTCTTTATGATTTGATAAGTACTTAGGACGAGTATAGAAGTTGAAAGATGTAATACATTAGTTAAATGGCTCTATTTGAGTCTTACCGTAGAACGATGAGTTGAGAGGTAAACTCGGTTTATATAAATTACTGTAGTAAACCCACCATAATTACAGTTGTGATGGAAAATTATATGATAAGAAATGTGGTAAAGTAAGGTTAGGAACAATCGAAAGCGATTTTTTTTAGCTAGAAGGTGCTTAAATACCCTTAACGGGTCAAAATAAGAATTTGAGCGTAAACGGGTTTCTATTAAGTAAGAAACCCGTGATTTGAGATTAATATGGTAGGAGTTGTGGAATCTAGGAATTTCATTAGTTTAAAGAGCAAATAGACATGTTTGTTTGATAAAAGATTGAATGGGTCAAAACTTGGTAAAAAGGGTAGTAAGCCGAAGACTTAAAAGTCTGAAATTATATTAATCCAGATGTCGGATTTTAACTCCATAAGATGGAGAAATAAATTACGGACGCGTAGGAAAAAGAATCACGTAAAACGGATCAATAACGAAGAAGTTATGGTCGTTTCCGTAAAAACTAGTATTGCTGAAAAATGCAGGACCCAGCTCTGAACCTGCTGGAAAATGCACTCCCTCGCGCCACGCGAAGGAGGACTTGAAATCCGTCGCGACACGCGGGGACTTCTGGCGGCCCGCGTAGAAGATCTAGGAGTCTCTCGCGGGGCGCGAGAGACCCAAAAAGCTGCAAAAATTGGTTTTCTTGTTCGTTTTAATATCCGGACTTGATTTAATCACTTATAAACTGCGAATGACTAATTTATTTCATGGTTCATGAAATGTAGGTATGTCCATGGATACCGAACGACGATCAAGCTCATAGAGGAACCGAACACAATCAAGATGCAAGCTTCCGCACACCGTTTCGTTGTTACTTTTAAATGACGAACTTAACTACATTATGTCGTACACATTTAATTTGTAAAAGTTTTTAATTAATCAGTATTTTCAAGGTGTATGTAATTATAATTACGGTTCATTTTCGTATTTTAAACGAAAACCGCTTAAAAATAGCATGGGTGTTACATATACTCGTTACGCCTAGCACCAGAGATTCAGATCATAATGTACCCACATCAGTTACATCGCTATATCACGATATTTTCGCATATTCTATCACTATCACATCATGTTACACTTGCTGACAACCACGAAGTTGTCAAGTGAGGACCAATTCTACCCTCCCTGATAGCCGTGATGTGTCGCAGTGCAACTTATTACATAAAGTTTATCTAACATTCACGATGGCATTGGGAGAGGACCTACTCTACCCTCCTCGATGACCGTGAAGCGTTGAAAGGAAATCGAATACTCGAAACGAAACTCAGTTACCGTATCGCGGACTTTGGGTAATTAAATATATAAAATAAATACGTATATACGACCCTTTTGTGATTAATTATAATAAATAAATAAATAATAAATAAGTATATGGAAGCGTGAGACCAGAACTATCGCAACGCACAAACTCGTAGGTCGAAACCCCTCCGAACGGACAAGCCGTCCGAACGGATGGGCCAGCCGATCGGATGGGCCAGCCGACCGGACGACGGGCCATCCGATCCGGACTAGTTTCCCCTCCTTTCCTTCCTCTCTTGCTTATAAATACCTCCCCTCACTCACCATTTCCCTTGATGAGAAGCTCTCAGCCGACCAGGACGCTCTTGACCCTTCATCTCACGATTTCTCGCGATTCTTATAAGTTTTCAATACAAATCTTGTACTTCTTTGATCTACACGCACTCCTCCACCTTTCTATCTTTCGAATCTCAACTTTTAACCGTGAAATCCACGGATTTGAGGTGATCTAGGGTGATGTCATCATGAAGTTCTTATGAACTTCAAGTGTTGGCCTCATTCCACCAAGAACAACTCAGATCCGAAGGATTTCCACAAGAATAAATAACATTGTCACAACAGATCTACACATAATCATGAATAAAAGGATTGAAGAATGGTTTTCCAACTTTCTTCCAACTCTTTTACTCTCAAAGCACTCAAAAACGGTGGAATCGGAGCTTATACCGACCTTCTACTCATTTCTAGTGTCGTGTTGGTCAAAGATCTGATTCCTAACGACGAGACGACCAATTTCGGGTTAAACATGGAAAAATCGCCAAGAACGGCCAGTTCTGATGGAACAGGGTGATTCCCGGCCGGTAGAACGGTCGGACTTGACGGAATTTTAGTTGTTTAGCACGTCACAGCAGCGTCTCGACCAAAACCACCGAAAAACCTTCAAAATACCGTCGGATACAGCTGGACGGCCAGCCGATCGGGCAGCCCAGCCGATCGGACAGCCCAACCGATCGGACAGCCCAACCGATCGGACAGCCCAACCGATCGGACAGGCTCGCCGATCAGACAGGCTGACCGATCGGACAGGCTAGCTGATCGGACAACCCATCCGATCGGACAGCCCATCCGATCGAACAGCCCATCTGACCGGACAGCCCATCCGAATGGGCCAACATTCGATCAGTTTATCATTCATTCTTGTGCAATCCGTTATTATTTAACGCACTATCAAATACTCATGTGATCAGTCTGTAATCAGGGCATTCTCAGACATTATCCCGCCAATCCAAACCAAATACGCACTGTGAGTATACTTGAACCCCCTTTTATCGCATTTTGGGTGTAACATACGTTCTTAACAAATCGAACTTATCGAACGAATTATTCAATCAATTAATTTATCACTTGCGAATAACTGTTATGCATAGATATACGCGATGCTAGTTACATATGTGCTAGGACTTATACTCGTGACGTCCCACCACGACTAGTATAGTACTATTGCGCCCGACGGGGTCAAGTTATGCCATCGAAGAATCGAGCATCGAGGACTTAGCTGGTAGTATCAGTTTTGTGAGTATATATGTCGTGGATTACGTTTATACATGTGGAAATTCGCAACACTTTTTAATCTATTATGCTACTACATATCAAACCTGTATACTCGCCAATACTTTAGTATTGACATTATTTTAACGTATGTTGCAGGTTTAGTTGCAGTATACATCAAATCAAGCTAGGAAGTCTAGAAACTCACCTAAAAATCTAGGTTGTCGGATTTGTATTGTTCGAGAGGACAAGAAATCTGTGATGACTTATGTGATTGTATTATTTGTTAGTATGGGATAATGAATGTAATAAATATTATCGCAAGACAGTTGTTATGGATTCTCTTGAGCAATCTGATTCGCCTAGTGCCGCGCCCCGATGATTCCGCCATCGGTTGGGGTGTGACAGATTGGTATCAGAGCCAGAACTATAGGGAACTAGGCAAGACTCAACCTAGTCCGGGTCAACGTCTTAGAAATTGACCTAGTCTATAGTCTAAGTACCTACAGGCCGACTCGTACGAACCTAATAGGGTTTATATTGAGCCTACCTGATACTCTCGAACGAAATTGCTAAAAACTACCAACTTTGTGTGAACCCCGCATACTACAGCTTCACACGGAGAAGCCTTTCCTAAGGCCGAAGTACTACTTAGCCTTTCCTAAGGCTGACACAATACACATGATTTCAAAAGTACTCGCATATCACAACCGAGTGATCCAGTCGAGACCAGGTGTGAAAACCAACAACTCTCGATAGGATTGCTCACTCAGCGCATTTTCTAGCACGAGAATCTTTTGTTGAGTTAGGAGTGACATCCATACCTCGACGAAAGCCTCCATTTCGAAATTCTAGTGGAGCTCCCGGATTCATTCGATGAGCACAACCACAATTGGGAACGAAGCTGTTAAGTCAGGGGTGAAACCCGTACCTTAATGAACCGTTCCACTCTCTAAAATGGTTTAAAAAAAAGCTCTCACCAAGTACTCAACCATGACAACGACTCGAGCCACGCGGTGACTAAGAGGGTGAGTGCCATGAGCTGCATCCCAGTGGAAGCATAAGCTTTCTAGGTCAACGCGCGCGTGCGCGAACTTGTTGGGTATAGTTGGGTTACCTTGGGTAGTCGACGCTTGAACACCCGAGGCACTCCGATTACTTTACTAAGCCTACGACTCGCCAGTTTTACGTTTTGATGAACTTAGTTATGCGATATGTGTTTATTTTACGACTTATCCATTTTCGCTACCTGTTTTACAAAACGCACAGCTCGCACAGCCATCGCAATCTAAAACAAAGACCGAATGTTCGCAACGAAACTAATGTCAAAATTGCTCGCTTTCTCTTTCTATCTCTCTCTATCTTCCACGCATCGCGTCCTCGCGTATTCTACAATCAATATATGTGTATAAGTGTAAAGTATAACTATCTATATCTAAATACAACCAAATCATTGTGAAAACCTAGGGAGTTTCTTGTCTCTTATGTGGTTCCTATGTGAAATCTATTTATATTGCACGCTACAAGTTTTGATCGCGCTCAATCGCATCGCAAACTCAAAATCATTATGATCGAATCTCAGTCCAAATCTCTCTCTGTCTAGGTGCCTTCCAACAACTCTACCTCGAGACAAACCGCTAGGAGAAGAGCCAGACGAAGCGCCGATAAGAGGATTGCCTCACTTGTGACCAAGGAAGTGGTCAAGCTCATTACTCAAATTGTCCCTTAAGTGTACTCTCTCGGCAACTCTCGAACCACGGAAGACGTCAAGACGGAAGCACCGCAATCTACTTTTCTCTACAAACACTTCAAAGCCTGTGATCCGATGGAATTCACAGGTGAAGGAGGTGTGACCCAACTACTCCAATGGTTCGATTCTATCGATGTTACCCTTCGTCAAAGTGGGTGTCCCGATAGTTTCCGCACTACGTGCGCTACTAGAGTATTTCAATCCCGAGCACTCGACTGGTGGACTACCGAACGCAACAAACGTGGGATCACCGCAGCTTATGCCCTCTCCTGGGACGAGCTGAAGGAACTCATGAAGGAAGAGTACTGTCCTCCTCACAAAGTCCAGAAGCTAGAAAATGAATTTTGGGAAATCAAGCAAGTCGAAGGTGACAATGCTGGCTACACCGCAAGGTTCAAACAACTTAGCATAATCTGCCCAAGCCAAGTCAACACTTCAGAAAAAGCCATTCCAAAGTACATCTGCGGCTTGCCTGAGTGTGTGGGTGATTTTGTTGAAGCTGCAAGACCTGCTACCATCGAAGAAACCTACCGTTTGGCCGCAGAATTTAATGACAAACGAGTCTTGGACGGATTCTTTTCCAAGAAGCCTGTCAAACAAGCCCATCAAGCAATCATCATCAATTCTTCTGATGATTCTTCCAGCAAATCTACCAACGATTCTTCTGAAGGCTCCACTGACGATGTCTCCAGCAAATCATCAGACGAATCCGCCGACGACACTGCATCATCTCAGGAAGCTCAGCACAGTCGTAAACGAAAGACCGTGAGCCCGGACTCTTCAACAACTGGACTGTCACAACCGGAACCTCTCCGAGCAGTCCTAGTTCAACTAAACGTGCTTACAATGGACCCCATCCCCTGTGTCTCAAGTGTACGTATCATCACCCGCCAGAAGCTAACTGTCGCTATTGTGCAAATTGCAACTGGTACGGTCATCTCACGCAACACTGTCGCACGGGACCGCAGCTTTGAGGAATTACAGCAACAACCGTAGTCCCCGCAGAAGTCCTCCACAACATCGTTACTTTGATACTAATGTTGTTGTAATAATACAACTTATCGCCGTTAATCTCTTTTATGTGTGGAACTTGTTTCATCTATCGTCGCATGTGGATTCTATTTCTCTTATACTCGCGCACCATCTAGATGCTAGCACTATGTACTATATAATATACTTTACCCCTATCATGCGTTCATGAGATAAGGTACGATGAACGTGCAAGAATCAAGTTAATCACGGGTGCACACGGGATTATTTTGATTAGTGCACGGAGATCGTAGCGAGTCTCAATGATGCCTTAACGTTCAGGGCATGGTTGAGCGTGGTGGATACGCCGCTGGTACTTCCTATATATAAGCGTCTTGACCATGTCTGACGAAATGTGACACCTATTCACGGGACAGAGGAGCATGGTTGAAACATGGCGGTGTTTCGCTGTGCTAACCAATGTTTTGTGAAGAAAGTGCCCTGTGGAGTTGGAACTTAGACCTATTATGCTATTGTGATTATTTTCGACACACTAAGCTATACATCGCAAGGCGTAACAATCCCAATCGCAAACCAAAGCGTGTGCTCGCAAGACTTTTAGTAAGTCAACACGCTCGCAATCGCATTATCGCTGGAATCTATCTTAAATCGAAATCATATATTTGGTGTCTCGCGCTAACGCTTATTATGTGTTTTAACCTTGAACGCTTATTATGTGACTCGAAATCGCAATCATATATTGTGCGTATCTCGCAATCTCTACCGCCACTATGAATCGCTTGCTGAGAATCGTGCATCGTGAATCGCTTGACGAGCATCGCACGTCACTCGTCGCTTCTCGCTGTAACGCTTCTCGCACCTATCTCATCGCTTCGATATTTCCAACGTTTATCGCTATTCGTGTTATCTGAGTTAGCTGTGTTATATTAGCATTCATGACCTCGCTTCACGGGATAAAGCTAATAGGGCTAAGACAAGTTGGTGTTTTAGCCGTATCAGCAGACTTTCGTGGAAAAAAAAGGGGGCCATGAGGGTTAATGGTAGTTAAAATTGTGGTGTCATTAAATCTAATCGAATCGAATGTCTCCATCGCTCGCAACGCATCGACTGTCGCTTATCGTTCGACGATTGTCGCTATCTATTGATGTTATCACTCATCGCTTTTCGCTTGTCGCTTATCGTTTTTCACTTATCGTCGCCGCTTTCAACTACTGGGGATGTTGTGCTATCAATCGATTATTACCTCGCTTGTATCGCTAAAACTGAATTCGAAAACGACTTCATCGCTCGGTTCGCCCTTTCAAGGCTTGATCCAACCCTTCACGTTTGGATCGAGTGAACGCAATTCTAACTGTACTATGTCGACACGTATGACACCGCCTCACGAGACGGAAGCCATATGAGTAAAACATGGTGGATACGCCGCTGGTACTTCCTATATTTAAGTGTTTTAGCCATATTGTAGAACTTTTGTGGGAAAGTGCCATGCGGGGCCGACCTTAAATTTAAAATTTTTGGTTTTATTAAAAGGCTTTGCTTACACCAATTTTAAACTTATCTGTTTTTACAAGACTTTTTCTATAAAACTTTTCCAAAACGTTTGTACAAAACGAGATTCTCTTGTGACACCAGTGTGACAATCGACTCAAGTCAACGATGTGGGGCGAGAAAATTTCGTAAAATGAGTTAGCCACTTAAAGAACTTTCAATAACCTGACAAACCCTTCTCATCGTGTTGGTGAGAACGACGCTACAACTAACGCCGCACCGTCAGAAGATTTTCATAAGCAACTTTTCCTAATTAATGGACTTTTCAAAAAATTCTAAACGTTCTCTAATCACTTTCGGTGTGTGTCATCATCTTTTGTCTTGCATATCACCCTACTCGCTGCTACCGTCGGTTATCACAACACTCTCAACCGTCAAATCTTAATCGATCGCTCGCTGAACGGACAGGCTGTCCGAACGGACAGGCCGGCCGAACGGCTGGGCCAGCCGATCGGAAGGGCCAGCCGATCGGACGGGCCAACCGATCGGACGGGCCATCCGATCCGGACCAGTTTCCCCTCCTTTCCTTCCTCTCTTGCCTATAAATACCTCCCCTCACTCACCATTTCCCTTGATGAGAAGCTCTCAGCCGACCAGGACGCTCTTGACCCTTCATCTCTCGATTTCTCGCGATTCTTGTAAGTTTTCAACTCAAATCTTGTACTTCTTTGATCTACACGCACTCCTCCACCTTTCTATCTTTCGAATCTCAACTTTTAACCGTGAAATCCACGGATTTGAGGTGTTCTAGGATGATGTCATCATGAAGTTCTTATGAACTTCAAGTGTTGGCCTCATTCCACCAAGAACAACTCAGATCCGAAGGATTTCCACAAGAATAAACAACATTTTCACAACAGATCTACACATAATCATGAATAAAAGGATTGAAGAATGGTTTTCCAACTCTTTTACTCTCAAAGCACTAAAAAACGGTGGAATCGGGGCTTATACCGACCTTCTACTCATTTCTAGTGTCGTGTTGGTCAAAGATCTGATTCATAATGATGAGACGACCAATTTCGGGTTACATGGAAAAATCGCCAAGAACGACCAGTTCTGATGGAACGGGTTGATTCCCGGCCGTTAGAACGAGTCGGACTTGACGGAATTTCAGTTGTTCAGCACGTCACAGCACCGTCTCAACAAAAACCACCGAAAAACCTTCAAAATATTGTCGGATACAGCTAGACGGCCAGCCAATCGGGCAGCCCAGCTGATCGGACAGCCCAACCGATCGGACAGGCTAGCCGATCGGACAGGCAGGCCGATCGGACAGGCTAGCCGATCGGACAACCTATCCGATCGGCAGCCCATCCGATCGAACAGCCCCTCCGATCGGACAGCCCATCCGAACGGGCCAACATTCGATCAGTTTATCATTCATTCTTGTGCAATCCGTTATTATTTAACCCACTATCAAACGCTCATGTAATCTGCAGGATCGTGTTTGGACCCAATTGAGTCTATCAGAAGCATTATTACTGATTTGAACGGCGGAAACAGACAAATCAGATTCAATTCACCGAGTATTCACTTTTAAACTGTTGATCTTATTGATTTAATGACGTTTACAATCCTGGCAACACTTTGGCAGCACTTCGTGGCAACCGGAATGGCAATCACCCTAACAACTAACTAATTTCGCTCCAAATGACACCCTATTTATAGGAGCCCTGATTTTGCTCCAACATGCACAAAAAACAGGAGCGGAATCAGCTTTTACAATCATGAGCGAAATCAGAACATAACACTTTCGAGCGGAATCAGACTCTAAACAACCTTCGAGCGGAACCAGAATCAAGGGGTTTCGCTCCAAATGACAAGATGTCATTTGGAGCGGAATCACATTCTAATACAATTTATCAAATTCCGTGCCCTGATCCATCCTATCATACGCTAGACTCGATACAAGACGTAGGCGACAGACGGATGCACCAACAAACTCCCCCTCGGATGTTGACGGAGTCTTCAGTATCGAGTCTGCGCATCTTCAGTCTTTATCTGTCTTCGTTTTTTTCTCCGAAGTATTTGACGCTGTAAGCATCCTCAATCTCTATCTCTTTTCTTTTTCATCTTCAACAAACTCCTTGTCTTGGATGTTGATCTCTTCAAATTCATCAGCATCAACATACACTCCCCCTCAAATGTTGACTCTTGAATCTTGCTTAGGATCAACAAACCATGTTCTACTTCATCCTGCATAAAACTCTACCACAAACGTAAGTTTTATGATAAACATTTAAGCATTTAGACACCACTTGTAGATCCTATCACAAACTGATCTAACAATTAGTTTTTGATGAACCACTTTCAAATTTTTAACTTCAAAACTTTCACACACACCACTCTCAAACCAGTTCATCAAGTTTAGCACTTGGAATTTTGAAAATCAGCTTTTCAACACCAGTTATCGAAAATCTTTTGGATTTTTCAAAATTTATGCTAAAACACTCTGAAAATCTTTTTGGAATTTTGTGAAATAACTAAAATGAAATGCAATAAAAAATATTTACAGACAATATTTTTGTGAGTTTGTGTAAGAGGATCATATCAGTTTCTGAGACCAATCACCAACACCGTTAAGCTTTATTTCATTTTAAGTTCTAAACAATTCACCTAGATTGTCAGTATACTGATCGACTTAAATTTTCACACAAAGTTCAACTGATCCGAGATACGATATTAATGTCTTAAGAACTTAAACTTATCCGTGTGTCCCACTACTTGAATATACTCCCGTATCCAGATCCCAATATTCAGTCTTATAGGTGAGTATACGCAGAGAGATGACGGCTTCGACTTTTGGTGGGTCCCCTTTAGAGGATCTTTTGTTTCAACAGCAATGAGTATCAATTTTATTGTTTCATTAATTTGCTGAGGGTTGCGCTTTTTCAAGCTTTGCGGAAACTATTATACGGGGACAAGGTCAGTATTTCCATACAGCAGAAGTCCCGGGATAATACCCCAGATATCACTGAGCATAAAGACCTAGTATCTCAGAAAGAGGGACCTTTCAAAGAAGATTTCGGGGGTTACCCATATATCCAAGAAGTTGTTACCCACAGAATAAGCAAGTTTGAATTTTTAGATTTATATCTCGTCACAATTTACTAAGTGTGTAAAAACCTACCGACACATCCGCAGTAAGATTGTTTATCACATTTTTACTTTACATTTCTTTAGCATGTTGTGATAGTCCACTGATGTACTATCATTTCCTCTTTTTACAACAAAACACATTTTTTATTTTATCATGTTTTTGTCTTTTTCAAATTTTCTAATGTTTTTGGATTTTCTGGAATTTTCTACTCCCCCTAAAATGCAAACACATACAAGAAAATTGAAAACAAACTGTACAGAAACATGACAACCGATATCAAATCGCATCAAATCGCCATTCTCTTAGCATAAACAGTCAGAATCCCCCCTATCAGCAAACTATTTTCCCATTTAGATTTCAAAACACTTAAGTTTGTTTTAATCAAAATGGTTTTTCCGGAAAATAAGTTTAGATGATTTTATCACTTGTAGGGATACCATTAATAGATTCGAGGATGTGGTTCATCATCTTGTCTTTCAATCACTTGTAGGAAAATCCAAGTACAAATTAATGTCCTTGATTTACCATATGCAAGCATGCACAAACATAAACAAACCTTTTTACCATTTGTACGATGACATTACCGAATAAATTCCTCAAGAAAGATGCCGATACATGCTCCTCTCTTACCAACCTGGGAGCTCCGGCAAGTCAGGTTTTTCTATTCAAAGAAAATATCCACCCAAGTCTGACCAGCCTTGGGTGTCACCGAGTCATCAACACTCGGTTTCTTACCTCCTCTCTTCTTCTCATAGAATTCTTTAACCCCTTTGACTTTTTGATCAATCATCTTACCAAAGATATGCTTTACCTTGGGGTTAAAGGCCTTCTCAGCATCAAAATCCTGTTTTTCATTATAAAATTGGTTAGAAATTTCAATTTTACCAATTTTCTTCTTATAATTTTCAGCCCGAAGTGATGGAAAATCCTCATCATTCAAAATCGGAACTGATTTTTCATCTTTCAACATAGCTTCACATTTTGAAACAACATTTGGTTCAACTGACTTTATGGAGTCAGTTTCATCACCAGAAGATAGCTCCTCTGATTTGGACCTATCAGAATCATCACTAGAGCTTCCATCAGCTTTCTTAACAATCCATTTTTGGTTGTCAGATTTAGCTCTCTTTTTTGTAAAACTTGTCCGAACATTCACCAATTTCAAAAATAGAATTTTTAAACAGTTTAGTTCTATCAAGTGGTGGTTCAAACTCAATAACTTTGTTCTTCAGTTTACGAGATACTCCCTGTTTTGGTGCTATTGCCTTAGAACAGTCTTTGGCAATATGTCCAACAATGTTGCATTGGAAACAGGTTCTAGTATCTTTCTTCTGCTCAGCCATCTTCTTCAATTCTTCTTGCTTCTTTGCAAGAAACTCATTGTTTGACTGCCTCCAGAATGCTTTCTTTTCTTCTTCTTCAGATGATGTTCCTGAAACAAATGTCATTTTGGATTTAAAATCATGAATATATTTTTCATTTTTTCTGTTTTTCTGTTGGAGTAAACCCTAAACCTTTCTTTTTGAAATTACCGTTATGGTTAGATTTCTTTTGAAAACCTGAAGCAGAACTGTAACCCTTTTTCTTGTTTAATCTCTGTTGAAATCTTGAGGTGTATTTTTTAGGTTTTTCAATAAGATGTAAATCTTTTATTTCATAAATATTAATTTCTATGAGTTTGAAAACCTTGTTTATCAGTTCAGTTTTGACACCTCTTATTGGAAATTCCTTATCAGAATATAATTTGTCCGAATAATTCAAAGTATAAGCAACTTAAAACGATTCATCACTCAAATTAGATTTTGATAACAGGAATAAACTCTTTTTCCTTGTTTTTCTTGTTGACCCGGAGTGCTGGACTCAGACTTTGACTCTGACATCGACTCCGATTTTAACTCCAACTTTGACTCCTCAATTTCATCGTCATCTAACACATGACCCACAACTTTCTTCATCAATTGAGACTGTTGATCAGTGTCAGATGATGTAAACACGACATCAATACTATTTGGCAAGTTTACTGACGACTCCGACTCCCACTGTAAATTTGTTGCCTTTTTTACTCTTTCATCATTTGGATTTCTAGCCAAATATCCATTTTCCAGCGGGGGTGGACACTTGTTTTAACTGACACCTTTTTTCTTACCAGATATCGTCTCTTCAGAGTCTTTCTTCTTTTTAGTCCTTTTTACTGGAGTCTTTTCTTCAATCTTTTCTTCTGAAACTTTCTTTTCTTCAGTTACTTCATTGTCCTCAAATGCCTTCAAGCTTTCAGCTGTCGGATAAATCCTGTCAATGACATAAGATGAACATGAGTAACTTTTTAACAAATGATTAACTCTTTCAGTTTCAATCCTTTGAAGTTCCAGTTTTTGTTCAAGAGCAGCACACTTCTCGATATAATTGTTTACAACTTTTTGCTTGACCATGAATGCTCCTTGAAGTGTCTTCATCGCTGTTGCCTGCTCTTCACTTGTGTCATTGTACATGTTCATTGCTTTGTTCAACACGTCATACGACTCTTTCAGTCTATTCATGTTGTTGAGTATCTCACTGTTTTTCTTTTTCAGAATTACACAAGTTTCACAGTTCACTTTCATTTCTCTAGCATCAACTTTTTCATCAACTATGAACTTTGGAAATTCTTTTACTTTTCTTCTCACTACCGGTACATCTTCATCATCACTACTGACCGGTGTCTTTACCTTTTTCTTCTTCTGCTTAACTTTGTCATCCTCACTGTTGCTTTCAGCCAACATCTTCAAATGATCTCTCATTTGTTTAGCATAGTACTCAGCACTATCATCATCACTTTCTTCTTCTATTCTGGCAACAAAAGCTTTGTGAACTATAGCGTTGTCAGGAATATAATCATCCCAAGTAAAATTCTCCCAACTAAACCCCTCGGGTAGCTTTTCATCATCTTGATCAATCATACAAGCTTTTCCATCAGCTGATACATACTTATCCCAGTTGAATAGTTTCTTTTCATTTTGATTAACCACACAAGCTCTCTTTCCAGAATCTTCAATCCCGTTTCTTCCATGTGCAGTTTGAGCTTGATGTTGATGTTGTTGAGAAGGTTGTTGAGCAATTTGATGGTAGATGGCTTTTCGGTAGTAATCATTGTTGTTGTTAAAAGGATTCTGAGCTCCACCTGCTTCGCGGTTGGTGCACTCCCTGTTGAAGTGTCTTTTCTCCCTGCAACGAAAACAAGTGACTTTCGATTTGTCAAAACCCAAAGTAGACACATTAGCCTCACGAAGATCATGTCTCCCCGTGATTTTTAGCAACTTCATCTGAATAATCTTGATCATTCTCAAGATTTAAAACAATATTGCACTGAAGTTTTCTTCCATTCTTTGTTGCTGAAATGTTCGGATCGAAAGATGGAAATGATGAGAAACTTGTGTTGCTGCTTGATCCTTTTGATGAACTTCCGGTTGAATTCTTAGCATTGTAAGCAGTTTCTATTTTTGGAGATAAATTTGTAGATTTCTCATTCACCCCTGCTTTGTAGTACAACCCGATATCTTGTTCACCGTCGAAATCTTTCATTCGAAGAATCTTTCTTTGCTCCATCTCTTGAGCTTCCAACTTCTCAATGAATTTGCTCAAGGTTAATGTGCTAAATCCTTTCTTGTTCCTGAGCATCATCAAATATGTACCCCAAGTCTCATGAGGTAATGCATCTGCAAGCTTCTCGATCAGTTCTTCATTGTCTTTGTTGATACTGACTCTCCTCATGTTTACTAACAAATTACAGTATCTCTCTATAATCTGCTTTGTACTCTCATTCTTCAATCCACGAAACAAATCAAATTCCTTCTTCAAGAGTGATTTCTTGTTTTTGATCATTTCCTGACTACCAACAAACTTTGATCTAAGAGCTTTCCAGATAGAATAAGAACTTCCGTTATGCTGCAGTAAGACCATAATATCTTCTTTCACAGCTTGTTGTAGCAGACTTAACATCATCTTCTCATTTTTGTATTTCTTTTTGTCATCCGCACTCATATCCTTGATCGCAACTTCCTCTTCATCATCATTCACCGGTCTCACATACTTCGTCTCAACACACTCCCAAGCGTCTAGGTGATTAGCTTGTACCCAGTTCTCGAAACGACCTTCCCAACCCTTATATTCTTCTATGTTCATGAGTTTGGGCGGTTTCTGCATTGTTCCCGTTTCGTTTTCTAGCATCGTGTTCTGTACCAAACTAATTGGGGTAGCCGGAGTAGCGAATGCATTGTAGAATTCTTTGTCCATTTTTCAGATTTTAAAACTTCACAAAATAATATTGAATCAACTATTTAAGTGAGAACACAGTTTGGAGCGGAATTAACAAGTTAATCAGGAGCGGAATCACCAAGTTCAACAGGAGCGAAATCAGAAAGTGTTTAGGAGCGAAATCAGAATGTTATCTGGAGCGGAATCAGAATGTTATCTGGAGCAGAATCAGAATGGAATCTGGAGCGGAATCACGCTGTAACTTTGGAGCGAAATCTGTAGTTCGAGCGAAATCAGGAATTTGGAGCGGAATCAAGAATTATCCTGGAGCGAAATCAACCCACAATTTGGAGCGAAATCATGTGTGACGTCATCATTTCTCGAACTCATTTCAGGAGAAATCACAATTTTGTCAAGATTTAATTCGAATTTGTTGCTGATACTTTTAAGGCTTTGTTAGATTACTATTCCGAGCACACTGTGCAAAAATCAGAACAATTTGATCACTTTTTCCCGATCAATTTGCAAAAGTCAGTGTAGAAAGTGTAGAAAAACAGAATTTTCGGCTGAATTGGCAAGAGCTCTTCCTCCTTAGCTCTGATACCACATGTAGGATCGTGTTTGGACCCAATTGAGTCTATCAGAAGAACTATTACTGATTTAAACGACGGAAACAGACAAATCAGATTCAATTCACCGAGTATTCACTTTTAAACTGTTGATCTTATTGATTGAATGACGTTTACAATCCTGGCAACACTTCGACAGCACTTCGTGGCAACCGGAATGGCAATCACCCTAACAACTAACTAATTTCGCTCCAAATGACACGCTATTTATAGGTATCCTGATTTCGCTCCAACATGCACAAACAACAGGAGCGGAATCAGCTTTTACAATCATGAGCGAAATCAGAACATAACACTTTCGGGCGGAATCAGACTCTAAACAACTTTCGAGCGGAATCAGAATCAAGGAGTTTCGCTCCAAATGACAAGATGTCATTTGGAGCGGAATCACATTCTAATACAATTTATCGAATTTCGTGCCCTGATACATCCTATCCTACGCTAGACTCGATACAAGACGTAGGCGACAGACGGATGCACCAAGCACCAACATGATCAGTCTGTAATCAGGGCATTCTCAGACATTATCCCACCAATCCAAACCAAATACGCACTGTGAGTATACTTGAACCCCTTTTTATCGCGTTTTGGGTGTAACACACGTTCCTAACAAATCGAATTTATCGAACGAATTATTCAATCAATTAATTTATCACTTGCGAATAACTGTTATGCGTAGATATACGTGATGCTAGTTACATATGTGCTAGGACTTATACTCGTGACGTCCCACCACGACTAGTATAGTACTATTGCGCCCGACGGGGTCTAGTTATGCCATCGAAGAATCGAGCATCGAGGACTTAGCTGGTAGTATCAGTTTTGTCAGTATAGATGTCGTGGATTACGTTTATGCATGTGGAAATTCGCAACACTTACACTTTAGTATTGACATTATTTTAACGTATGTTGCAGGTTTAGTTGCAGTCTACATCAAATCAAGCTAGGAAGTCTAGAAACTCACCTATAAATCTAGGTTGTCGGATTTGTATCATTCGAGAGGACAAGAAATCTGTGATGACTTATGTGATTGTATTATTTGTTAGTATGGAATGACGAATGTAATAAATATTATCGCAAGATAGTTGTTATGGATTCTCTTGAGCAATCTGATTCGCCTAGTGCCACGCCCCGATGATTCCGCCATCGGTTGGGGTGTGACACCGATCCACGCTCCTCTTCCTCTTGCTGCATTTCCTCTCGAGGATCTGCCTCTTGATGCTATGTCTGACGATGACATCGATCTTTTTATTGAGGGCCTCCCAGAAGGTGCCCAGGGTGATGGAGCTCCAGTCGACGATGTCATTGTTGTTCCGCTTATCGAGATCCTGATCATTGAGATTCCATCTGACCATTCTGGTCCTGATTCATTTGAGTCTGTGTCGTCTACTACTTTGCACGCACTGGGATTGCAGCGTTATCCCACCGATTCTGATTCTGACACCGCTATGTCTGCCGCACTGGTTCAGGACTTCGAGTTTGATGATGAGTTTGATCCTGACATGGATCCTGAGCATGAGGTCGATTTCGTTCCTGATGATCAGCTTTTTGATGTACCCGCTGATCTCGAGCCGATACTCGCTGATCTGGAGTTAGCACCAGCTGACCCTGAGCCTATGATTGCACCCGAGCCTATACCTGCTCACGATCCTCTACCTGAGCATGACCCTGTACCCGTTGACATACCAGTCGTTGCACCACCCTTACCTGACCGGATCCCTGCACCTGTTGACCATGCTCCTTTTGCAGACCAGATTGACCCCAGATATGCATTCACCCGTAATGGGTGGATAGAGGACGATGATGTTTTGCCTCCTTTTGTTAGGCCTGTTACTCCCCCACCTACACCTACACATGCACCCGTTGATATCGCCACCCACATGTGACTGACACACACCGCACCGATTTGCCGATCACGTTCTTATAGATATCCCTCCACCCCATCCAGGGGAAGGACCGACGAGCCAGCTGTCTGGCCATGCTCCTCCTGTGTCAGCAACTTTTCCCTTTGTGCCACAATTTTCACATACTGATCCTTCTGCTTCTGCACCATCGGGCGAGCCACTGATTTGGTTTCCGCCCAACATGATGCCTGTTTCTGATCCATACCATCCCTCACATTACACTGGTTACACGAGGGATGATCTGCTTTTGTCGTTACAGCTCCAACAGGAGTTGTTGTGCTGTAGAGTCATGGAGTTTGAGAGGATTCCACGTCCTCCACCCTGTCCTTGTCAGTCACCGTTCATTACTCCACCCGCACCTCTTCTGCCATACCTAGATTTTGACGTTCGTTTTCTTACTATGGAGCAGCAGATTAGTTACCTGTTGCGTACCGTTTATGCTCTTAAGGAGGAGTTAGCGATGTGCGCAGTTTGCTTTTCGTTCCTCCACCTCCTCCTCCTCCGCCATCAGCATAGCAGTTTTTGGTTTTATGCAGGTAGCATACTTTTGGTGAGAGTGTAGCTATTGAGCCCAGATTGCACAGCCCTTTTGAAGACCACTTTTTGACTTTTGACTATTGTAGTTTGATAGACGATGTGGACAAGGGTGATGTGAACCTGTAGTCCCTTTTGATGTATGGTACATTGTAGAACTTGTAAAACTGTATTTCTGGTCATTGATATAGAAAGCTCAATCGCAACATTCTCATTACATACATTGTTGAATTACTTGTTTACATTATGATTGGGATGTTATGTGCTTACTTGCGTTGATAGACATTATTACGTGTGCATGCCATGGGCTTACTATACTTATTATAACCTGACCGACGCAATCTTCTTATAGAAGATGCCTCCACAAAGAGAAACTCGATTTCCCACTACAGAGGCTGAGTTACAAGAACAGATTTCACGAGCGATAGCATAGGACGAGGCCCTGCGCTCTGAACATAGCGGGGGTACCTCTGGAAACAACCTACCTCGTAATGTTTAAGTCTCTAAAGACACATTACGATACATTTGGATATTCCATGTGCGTTCGCTAATGCTTGCTGTGAATGATGTTGCTTGTACAGGCTGTACCTATAAGCAGTTCTTAGACTGTAAGCCTCTGAATTTCGACGGCACCGGGGGTGCTGTAGCCTTTGTCAGATGGACGAAGAAGACTAATTCTGTGTTGAGAATGAGCAAATGTGCTCCAGAGCACCAGGTCACCTACATCTCTGGATTATTCTTAGACGGAGCGTTATCCTGGTGGAATCTCCAAGTTCAGACCTTGGGAGAAGAAGTTGCTTATGCCATGTCATGGGATGAAATGAAGGAACTCATGCGCAAGAAATATTGTTCCAGGGCTGAAATTCAAAAGCTGGAAACTGAGACCTGGAACCTCAAGATGGATGGTCCGAAGATTGCTGAACATGTGCAGAGATTTCACGACTGGTCTCGCGTTGTTCCATACATGGTTGATCCGGAATTCAAGCGCATTGAGCTTATTATCTGGGGATTGGCACCCCAAATCAAGAGTATGGTGACAACATCGAAGCCCGCCACAATCACCGAGGCTATTGATCTAAGTGTGGCATTAACTGAAGAAGCGATCAGGTTGAACAAGTTCTCGACCTCTGACCAGAAGAAAAAGGAAACTCGCGTTGAGTCATCCGGTGAGAACAAAAGGAAGTTCTCAAATTTCAAGAAAGGTACTAGTAGTGAAAACAAGAAGAAGGATGTGAACCCACCAGCTGAAGTCAAAACTGGTGTTGAAAACAAAGGAAAAGGGTATATGGGCACCTTGCCCAAATGTGATGCGTGTCAGTTGCATCACAATGGACGATGTCGAGCTGCTAAATGCGAGTCTTGTGGAAAGATGGGTCATTCGAAGGAGACATGCTGGGTCGGTACTGGTCGTGGTGGTCAAAGAGGTTATGGTAATGGAAACAATAACCGTGGTGGAAATGGGTATGGAAACCGCCCTCAAAGAGGAAATGGCAATAATGGTAAACGTGGTAATTTTGGGAATCAAGCTGGTAGTGGAAACCGTGGAGCAAACAACAATCAAGATGGTAACGGAAATGGTAATGGTCGGGGACCAGGTTGTTTTAATTATGGAGATGTGGGGCACTTCAAGAGAGAATGCCCAAAGCTCAATCAAGCTCAAGGAAGGGTTTTCAACATCGGAGCTAGGGAAGCTCGCCAGGATCCGAACGTAGTTACTGGTACGTTCCCTATCAATCAACGCTTTGCATCTGTACTGTTTGATACTGGTGCCAATTATAGTTTGGTATCCCTAGAATTTAAGAATATTCTTGGGTTGGTAGCTAGTAAGCTAGGTATTCCGTACTCGATAGAACTAGCTAATGGAAAGCTAGTAGAAGCGAATGAAGTCATTAGAGGTTGCGTGATAGAACTGGGAGAGCACGAGTTTTCGCTTGATCTTCTGCTAGTCGAGTTGGGAAGCTTCGACGTGGTAGTTGGAATGGATTGGTTGTCAAGCAACCGAGCAGAAATCGTATGTCACGAGAAGATCATTCGCATCCCGATGGCGAATGAGGAGACAATTGTAGTGCATGGAGAGAAGCACGATACGCCTCTAAGGATCATCAGTTGTTTGAAGGCTCGAAAGTATTTGCAGAAAGGATGTGTTGCCTTCTTGGCACACGTCGTGGACAAGGAAGCCGCTGAGCCGAAGTTGGAAGATATCCCAGTTGTGAAGGAATATCCTGAAGTCTTCCCCAAAGACTTACCAGGATTGCCGCCGCAGCGACAAGTCGAAATCCGCATTCACTTAGCTCCAGGCGTCGCGTCTGTAGCTAAGGCACCCTATCGACTTGCACCTTCGGAAATGCAAGAATTGTCGACGCAACTTCGGGAGCTTTTGGACAAGGGATTTATCAGACCAAGCTTCTCGCCTTGGGGAGCTCCAGTATTATTTGTAAAGAAGAAGGACAGTAGTTTCCGCATGTGTATCGACTACCGCGAGCTGAACAAGTTGACCATTAAGAATCGGTATCCTTTGCCAAGGATTGATGACCTGTTCGATCAACTGCAAGGTTCGAGTTTTTCCTCCAAGATCGATCTTCGATCAGGTTATCACCAGTTGAGAATTCAAGAGGAAAGTATTCTGAAGACAGCCTTCAGAACTCGATGTGGACATTACAAGTTCCTGGTTATGCCGTTTGGGTTGACAAACGCGCCAGCAATGTTTATGGATTTGATTAATAGAGTTTGCAAGCCGTATCTCGATAAATTCGTGATTGTGTTTATCGGCGATATTTTGATTTATTCGAAGACGAAGGAAGAACATGAGCAACATCTAAGAGCTTTCTTAGAGCTACTCAAGGAAGAGAAATTGTACGCGAAGTTCTCGAAGTGCGAATTCTGGTTGTGTGAAGTTCAGTTCCTTGGTCACGTGGTTAACGAAGATGGAATTCATGTGGATCCCACAAAGATCGAGGCGATTAAGAATTGGGAGACTCCAAAGACGCCAACCGAGATCCGCCAGTTCCTAGGTTTGGCTGGTTATTATCATAGATTCATCAAGGATTTTTCAAAATCGCTCAACCTTTGACCTCCCTCACTCAAAAGGACAAGAAGTATGAATGGGGAGATAAGCAAGAAGAAGCATTTCAGTTGTTGAAGAACAAGCTTTGCGATGCACCAACCCTATCCCTACCCGAAGGCATTGATGACTTCGTGGTATATTGCGACGCCTCGCGTCAAGGTTTAAGCTGCGAGTTGATGCAGCGACAGAAGGTTATAGCTTATGCTTCGCGCCAGTTGAAGGTTCATGAGAAAAATTACACCACGCATGATTTGGAATTAGGCGCAGTGGTGTTTGCATTGAAGATCTGGCGGCATTACTTGTATGGTACCCGCTGTACGATCTTTACAGATCACGAGAGTTTGCAGCATATATTAGATCAGAAAGAGCTTAACATGAGACAGCGCCGATGGGTGGAGCTGTTGAACGATTATGATTGTGAGATCAAGTATCACCCAAGGAAGGAGAATGTGGTAGCAGACGCCTTGAGTCGGAAAGAAAGGATCAAGCCCATAAGGGTTAGGGCTTTGGAAATGATTATTCAAACGGACCTCTCATTGCGCATTCGTGCTGCGCATAGAGAAGCTCTTAAGAAGGAAAACCTTGAAAACGAATATCTCCGTGGGATGGAGAAACAGTTAGTACCCAATCAGGAAGGAACGTTGTGTTTCATGGGAAGAATTTGGGTACCCCTCTTTGGTGGTCTCAGAGATATAATTTTCGATGAAGCTCACAAGTCACGGTACTCGATCCATCCAGGATCGGATAAGATGTACCAAGACTTAAAGGATTTCTACTGGTGGCCAAGATTAAAAGGTGATGTTGCAACGTATGTTGGCAAATGTTTGACTTGTGCCAAGGTAAAGGCCGAATATCAGAAGCCTTCAGGTCTTCTGCAACAACCTGAGATACCCATGTGGAAATGGGAGCAGATTTCAGTGGATTTTATAACGAAGTTACCAAAGACACCCAGAGGTCATGATACGATTTGGGTAATCGAAGACCGTCTGACGAAGTCTGCCCACTTTTTGCCAATCAAGGAAAAAGATAACACAGGTAAGCTGGCCGAGCTATACCTTAGAGAGATTGTTGCACGTCATGGAGTGCCTCTCTCGATTATTTCTGATAGAGATGGAAGATTTGTATCAAGGATTTGGCAATCCATCCAAGAAGCCTTTGGTTCTCAGTTGAATCTGATTACTGCGTTTCACCCGCAGACAGAAGGCTAGAGCGAACAGACAATTCAAACGCTAGAAGATATGTTGCGAGCTTGCGTAATGGATTTGGGTGGCAGTTGGGACACACATCTACCTTTGGTTGAATTCTCATATAACAACAGTTACCATGCGAGTATTCAAGCTGCACCATTTGAAGCCCACTATGGACGCAAGTGTCGATCACTGTTATGCTGGGCAGATGCGGGTGATAGACAACTTGTTGGTCCCAAATTGGTTCAAGAGACGACAGACAAGATTATGCAGATCCGAGAGCGCATCAAGGCGGCTCGTGATCGACAAAAGAGCTATGCAGACCAAAGGAGGAAACCTTTGGAGTTTCAAGTGGGAGATATGGTTTTATTAAAGGTTTCACCCTAGAAGGGTGTAGCACACTTTGGGAAGCGTGGGAAGTTGAACCCGCGATACATTAGACCGTTCAAAATCCTGGAAAGGATTGGCCTTGTAGCTTACAAGTTGGATCTACCCACAGAACTGAATAGTGTTCATGATACATTTCATGTATCTAATCTGAAAAAGAGTCCAACTCAAGAAACAGTTGTCATTCATGCCGATGAAGTCCACATTGACGACACGCTCCACTTTACCGAAAAACATGTTGAGGTTACTGATTGGAAGGTTAACAAGACACGCAGGAGTAGTGTCAAACTCGTCAAGGTTCGTTGGAATGCGTGTCATGGCCCATAATTTACTTGGGAGCGTGAGGATCGCATGAAAGCGAAATACCCACATTTGTTCCCCAAGACCCCTGTAGCTAGTAGCAGAACTAAAATTTCAGGACGAAATTTTCTTAACAGGGGGAGAATGTGACAACCGTCAAAAATCCAGGTATCCGTACGATTAATTAACCATGATTAGTGCTTAATGACTGTGCTGAATTACAATTGATCGCTTTCTGATTTCTGCATTATACTTACATGTGCATCCCATTTCATACTGTCACATCATTTTTACATACAAACTTTAGTGACATAAACGATGCACAAAGCACGGTTAGCACAGTTAGTGGATAGCTCAGAAAATGCTGACGACGTTCAGTACATAGACAGACAGTGTTTTGAGACCCCGTATGGGCCAGAGACAAGGTACTACACTAGTATAGTGTGTAGGAAAGTGAGGATCACAAGACTGCTTCACTAGGTTATAGTTTAAGTGCCGAAAAGTGCCTAAAACCCACTTAAAGTGCTGAATTCAACATATTTCAGCAGAAATCAGCAAATTAACAAACTACTAACATGCAAAAATATGACTAAATGGTCCTGAATGCTTTCCTAAGTGTCGGGAATTAAAAGTGTCACAAAAGGATACATAAAGATCACTAAACGGAATAGTTTGACACTTTAACGAAACGGTATCTAACCAAACAACCGGACATTAACAGAAACACCAAAATTATACTAGAAGCATTGTTTTAGTGTTTCTAAGCTAGTTATGATCCCCGAACACCCTAACACACTATATAACACATCATACACATAAAAACTAACTAATACACTTAACTTCTAACTAAATCACTTAACCTACCATTTAAATCCAACTAAGACCTCCCCCCCCCTGGGTGGACGGTCACAAGTGACCCCACCATAATCTTTCTTGATCACACTAGATCTCCCTTGATCTTATGAGGATTTGCTTAGAGATATGTCTTGTACTATTAAGGACATATTAACCATTGGGTAAAGCTTAAACATGTTATAAGAAGATGATCATTCTCATATCTCTCACACACACACACAAACACACACACCTCATCTCCTCCCTCTCCTATCCCATTTTCGGCCGAGAATCAACAACAACACCACCACCATTGTCAAGTCTTGTTCATTCAATCCAAGATCATCCCAAGGTGTAAGAAGGTGTCTAGCGAAGTGTGGAGCTTGTGGATCTTGAAGGACCTCTCCCATTAGCTTTTATCCTCCACATTTGTCATCTACAACATCAAGTGTTCTTCCCTAGCCTTGTGCTAGTAGTAAGGCCATCATAACCCTTTGATACTTCATATATTGTTGGTTAAAAGATGATATACATTGTTAATCTTGATGAACACTAAAAGACATATTCATGAATCTCTAACATAAGCTTATAAACATATGAATACTTGTTGATTTGTGTTTATTTGCTTCTTGTTGATTGATTATTAGTGTTAGTGATGTTAGACATCATATGGAACCTACTAGATTGTGATTAAATACATGATCTAGTAAGTTAATGTGATGATCTTGTGAAAGACCAAGATCATCATGCCTTATGTTTACATGAACTTGAATAATAAAAGTTGTTTTCATGTGATGATGATACAAGTCTTGTGAGTGGATGATTTCTAAAATAGTTTTCCAAAGGGCCCAACATCTTTTAGATGCTTTTTGTGGGGAGGGGTCTGTGATTGCTGATAGCCTGCTTAGGGCTACTTCAGCTATGGTTAATTTGTGCTTCGGGGGGAGGTGCCCGAGGAGTCTGGCGGAGTTTGTTGCTTCTGCTCCTCTTACACCTCTTCTCAAACCGGATAATGGGATTAGGCCTATCGCTGTTGGGTCGATTTAGATGAGGGTGATTTCCAAGGTGACCATGAAAGGTGTTGGGAATGAGATGGCCAGATACCTTGGTGATTTCCAGTTTGGGGTAGGGATTCCGTGTGGGGCAGAGGTTGTTCTTCATAGTGCGAACATATTCCTTAATGAGTACCACCAAGATGGGTCTCTTGCTATGCTTACTGTTGATTTTTCGAACGCTTTTAATTTGGTTGATAGGACAGCCCTACTGTACGAGGTAAGGAAAAGGTGTCCTTCTATTTCTACGTGGGTCGATTTTTTATATGGTCAAGCAGCTAGATTATATATGGGGGATGAGTATATTTGGTCTTCTACTGGCGTTCAGCAGGGGGACCCCTTGGGGCCCCTCCTTTTTGCCCTTGTTCTACACCCCCTTGTTCACCGAATAAGGGATCGCTGCAAACTTCTATTTCACGCCTGGTACCTAGATGACGGAACGCTTATTGGAGATGCCACCCAAGTGGCTAATGCTTTAGATATCATCAGAGCTGAGGGTCCTTCCTTAGGGCTTGAACTTAATATAAAGAAAACTGAAGTTTTCTGGCCAACCTGCAATGGTGTAAAGGTTCAGGAGGGCTTATTCCCTTAGGGGATTGGGACGGTGCTGGGTGTGAAACTCCTAGGGGGTGCCGTTAGTCGTGATGCAGAGTTTATTAGTGGTATGGCTCTTAAAAGAGCGAAATGTGCAGTCGAGCTGATGAGGTGCCTTAAACGCCTACGGGACCCTCAGAGCGAGCTCCTCTTGCTTCGTTCTTGTATGAGTGTTGCTAAATTACTCTTTGGTCTTCAAACGTGTCAACCTTCTTTGGTCGGGGGAGCTGTCTCTGTTTTTGATGAAGGCCTCCGAGGAGCATTAGAGGATATTGTTGTTTGTGGGGGTGCCTTTTTTGGAGATCTCTAGTGGAGGTTGGCTTCCCTCCCGACCCGGTTCGGAGGCTTAGGGATTTCTACGGCCGAGGATGCTTCTTCATATGCTTTTGTGGCTTCAAGGGCCCAATCTTGGGGTTTACAAGACCACATACTCCGAGAATGTGGTGGGGATGTCTTAGACTCCGATTACAGGAGTGCGTTGGACTGTTTGCATAGTTCTCTTCCCGACCTTGATATTGGCGGTTTCTACATTAAAGACACCGCCCCTCCTAAATCCCAGAAAATGCCTTATATGGCGAAATTGTCAAAAGGTTTGAAGAGAAGTTTGTTTTATCCTCTCGGCAAAGAGCTGTGTTTGAATGTCTACGTGCCCCACATGCTCAGGATTTTCTGTCTGTCGCACCTATTGAAGGCTTGGGGCAACACATGTCGGCTGCGGAATACCGTGCTATCCTTAGATACCGACTGATGATTCCTTTGTTCCCATTTGACGAGCCACGTCCGGTATGCCGCAAAGCGTGTTTGGATTCTTTCGGCGAGCACGCGATCCACTGTAAAGAGCTACCAGGGTTTAAATGTCGGCATGATCGGGTGAGAGATGTGTTATGTGATGTTCTTAAGCGGGCCGGGATATCTGCCAAAAAGGAGGCTCCAGTAAATTTCCTGACTTACCCCTTAGAGGGGAGGTCCACTTTACGCCCGGCGGACATCCCTGTGTTTGGATGGGAAGGGGGAAACACGCTTGTGTAGATCTAACTGGAGTTTCCCCCCTTGTCGGGCTCAAGGACAAGGGCTTTGTCGTAGGGCAAGCGGTGCTCAAGGCAGAGGCGAGCAAAGTGGCAAAACATGAGAAAGCCTGCCGGGAGAATCAACATGTGTTTGTCCCGTTTGCATTTGATACCTTTGGTGGTCTCGCTCCTGACGCAGTGCGACTCTTGAATCGGGTTCAAAAAGTCGTTAATAGTAATTCTTCGTCGCTAAAGGTTTCAAACTTTGTATTTAGTAGAATTGGTTTTTCTATTCAAAAGGGGGTGGCGGCGCAACATTGAGAAGAAATGAGGAAGGGTTGTCGGGTTACTGAGGAAGAAAAGAAGGAAGGAACCTTTTGCTCTTTGGATGTGAGATCTGATTGTGGGTTTTAATTAAAAAATAAAAAATCTAAGATAATTACACATAGGATGGTGTTTAAATGAGGGACTTGAGAGTTTGACACCTAAGATTATCAACTTTTGCTTTATTATATAGGAAGATTTTGGGTAGCCTCTTGGCTACAGTAGCCAAAGAAGCCCCCATTTTTAATATATTTGCCACTCTTTCATATTCTTTTGACCACTCACAGTTCCCCAATACAACAAAAAGGAATATGTGAAAAGATTGTACTTTAACCTTTGATTGGGTAGTGATAAATCCCGTTTGGTTCTTTATAATAAAACTAGAATTATGACCCGCCGCAATGCGGCGGGGATTCTTTAGTTATAACTAAGTCGATTTAGGACGTGCACGTTATGTTGAACCTTTCAAACGGGAAAAAAACAGTCGATGTAAAAACGTTCACCCACACACGTACATTGCGTCGTGTTGACTCGCAAAATTTAGAACGAAACGTAAAAACATTAAACCAATGACGCACGTTTCGATGTGTTTAGTCACAAAATTTAGAACGAAGCATAAAACAAAAAAAAATGCGGAAAATAAAAATTATAAAGGACCAAAGTTGAAAGTAAAAAAAGTTGCGAGGATAGATTGCAAAAAATAAAAAGTTTTATGTTAAAAGTATAAAACAAATAGTTTTGCGTTAAAGGTAATTTATGAAATACATTTGAGTGAAAAGTTAAAAAAATCAATTTTTTTAAAAAACCCTAAAAGCCAATGTTACAACAACCATATGCATAACCATTTTTTCTTTGAAAAACTCTCAAATCCAAGCTTACAACACATAAGTAAAAAAATCAAAGTGGTTAAATCGCAAAAGATGGAAACTTTTGAATTAGAAGTGAAAAATCAAATTAATCAAAGGGGTTAAATTGTATAAGATGAAAACTTTTGCATTAGAAGTGAAAAATCAAATTAATCAAAGGGGTTAAATTTACAAAGATTAAAATATAAACTTAATTTGTCAAAGATAAAAACTTTAAGGTTAAAAATGAAACAAAGATTAAAACTTTAAACTTAAATTGTTAAAGATTAAAACTTTAGGGGTGAAAAGAAAATTTTCAATTTTTTTTTGAAAAACTCCCAAAGCCAATTTTACAACTATCAAATGCATAAATTAGTTGGTTTTTAATAAGGTTATAATTAGAAACACAACTAAAAAATATTATATAAATATGGTAGCCATTTAGTTATATGATAGTAATAGTTGATACAATTTGTATAATTAACTTATAATTTATATTTCTAATAAACTCTTTTTACTTGAAAAAAATAGAAAATAAATCATATTTCAGATTCTTTATGTTGATTAATTCAATTAAAACGTCATTTTCAAATTGTTTACCGTAAATTGCTTATTCTAATGTAAGATCGTTTGTGTGTAGTCAATTGGTCATTATAAATTGGTATATTAGTTGTATTAGCAAATTAGTTTGAAAATTATACGAGACTACCGACCGTTCTTATTACGGATGAAACCCGCCGCAAAGCGCGGGGTTCCTTACTAGTTACAAACTATATATCACGTTTGAGTTATTAGAATATAAATTTGCACCGTTAACCTTTATATCTTCTAGTAATTTTCCAACCTCCACCTTTTTTAGATTTATATGTCACTATGTTATGAGTTTTCCAAATTGCCCAACAACATACCATTATGATCGATTGCACCATTCTTTTTTTTTTTTTTTTGATTGAATGATTTCTGAATCAATCCTAACCTCGTGTAGATTGATGATGTCTGATGATATCGAAAACACATATACCAGTGCGTCTTTGCACCAATAGGATATTCTATTCCATACTATAGACGCCACTTTGCACGTTACAAATAGATGCTCCAAACTCTCTTCCGCCTTTCCACATAATGGACATAGGTTGTTGTCGACACACGTGTATTAAAATACAACACCTTTGTATTATTCTCTTTTTATTGATTTATAAATCGTTTAAAAAGCTATTTTTTTCTAAAATAATCAATTCAATTTAAATATTGCTAAAAGAATTATATTGTTTTTCTTGTTTAAAACGCAAAGGTAATGATTTGTAGTTTTGTGTTTATTGTTGTTGATTACATGTCTATTTTGTTTGTTGTTTGAAACTTTTGACACTGAATGAGATCTCGTATGTTTTCGATTGATGATTGTTGGATGTACGTCCATGGGGATTTACAAAATCACTAGACACATAGACAGGGGCGGATCTACATTGAAGGTTACGGGTTCGCCCAAACCTACTCGGTTTCAAATTATTAGTAGGAATGGTAAAATAGAATTCTGACTGAACCCATAAATAAAATTTGCGGTGAACCCATTCATGAAATTGTATGATAGCTGAATGTGATATACGATTGTCTTGTTAAGGCGAAGATTGAAGACATTTGCAGCCTCGACAACCGTGACCTCCATTGGGAACTCGTCCCTAAACCTGAGGGTTGGTGGCGAGGGGGTATGCCGATATTTGTGCGTATTCTCAATGGAAAAACCTTCACTTTGTCACTCCAATCGGGCCAGAAAATCTCCCGCTTGCAATACCGGATCATGAAAAAAGAAGATATTCCCGGGTACATGCGGAAGCTATTCTTGGCCGGAATGAGTCTGCAGGTGGGAGACCATACGCTGGCACACTACAACATTGTTGCGGGGTCCACCCTGGATCTTGTGGTGAATGGAAAGGAAGTGGCGCCAAACGCAGAGATATCTGTAGAGACCGCCTGTGGAAAGAAGTTCCCTGTGGTGGTTAATTACGACCTTTTGATCGAAGACGTGAAAAAGTTGATTGAAGATAAGGTTCACATTCCCCTGAAGCAGCAGAGGCTGGTCTATGACGGAGTGGAGCTTGAAGACGCACGCCTCCTGCGATCGTACGACTTCCAGGAAAAGGACACCTTCTGGCTTGTGATTGATGACGCATCCATGGAGGTGAAGACAAGGGTGTCGATGAGGATTCAGATCCAGGTTTCCGCCACTAAGAAGACCATCCACTTAGATGTGGGAAGCACAGACACCATTCACGATGTGAAAGCCAAGATTCAGGCCCGGGAACACATTCCTACGGGTCAGCAGGTTCTGTTTTTGCCTGATAGGCGGCTATACGTGGACGCCTTTACCCTTGACGACTACTTTATCCACAATGGATCCACCCTCTATCTTGCTCAAGTTCTTGGTGAGACACTTCTCGAGATTCTCTTCCAGGAGGATATCGTGTCTTGAATGTGCTGGCAGCACCATGAGCGTGACCTCTTCTGTTCTTGAATTTCTTCCGTCTAAAAGTAGCACCGGGAATGATATTTGACCAAGAGGAAAAACGGCTTCGTTGCAGAAACCAGTTAGTGGTAATCAACTGGTTCCAAGCGCGCCTTGTCTTCTTGGTCGAATTGATTGAAACATTGCTCGCATATAATGTCCGCGGTGCTCCCTGGTCGATGAAAATGTAGTCGGTTATGACCGATTACCCCAGAGATGACTATGGGTCTCTTTTCTCTTGGGCCACCTCTTACAACAGGAAAAACAACTTGTCTTTCGCGCCATGAGTCATCTTGTGTGCGCTTGTTGTAATTCTTTCTTGGCCTTCGTGGACCCCCTTGAACCATGTGGGTTTCTAATTTCCGGAGTTTTTTGTTGTCTGGCCCTTCCTCTCTTCTTTGAATCTGGCGGTAGTCACGCTTTCCACCTT